>NC_046156.1:134658998-134858998 GCF_011064425.1 Rattus rattus
GCTGGGAAGGTGGCTCAGTGGTAAAGGGTTTATTGTACAATACAAACATGGGGACCTGAGTTAGATCTTTGGAACCCACACTGAGAAAAAGAAAAATTCAGGCATTGGACATATGCTTATAATCCCAGTTCTGGGGAATTAGATACAGTGCATTCCTCACTGGAGCTTGATGGCCAGCCAGCCAGCCTAGTTCACTTGGTGAACTCCACAACAGTGAGAATCTATGTCAAAGAAAAAAAAAAATATATATATATATTAGCTATGCTAACTAGCTGCTTTTCCAGGAGACCTGAGTTTAGTTTCATTAGACTGTTAGAGAGGCTCAAAACTGTATGTAACTTCAATTCCAGGAGATCCGACATCACCAGGCACTCATATGGTTCATAGACAGAAATGCATACAAAACACCCATACATATAATTAAATTTAAAAGGATGGCACCCAAGGAACGATACCTGACACTTGTTTCTGGATTACACATATGTAATGCACATGAATCAATCCACAGACATATTCCTGTGCATATTCATAAATACACAAGCCCACATATACACACAGAAAAGAATGTGAGGTTGCAATGTGGAGCCATCTTTGGATAATATCTATGTTTGCTGCTTTGAAAACCCAAGTCCCTGTATTTCGTTCATTAGACATCACAAGTGTTTCCATGCTTTCCCAGCCACCATATCCTGTGGCCCAGAAGAATAAAAGCCTGGAAGCCAATACCAGGTGATATGTAAGTGCTATGAGGAGATCCTGAAGACCCCCCCACCTAGACATCCATCCTTATAGATACAGCAAAGACCGTGAACACGGTTCCTATAATAAACTGCAGCATAATTCACACCTCTTGCACACTGTTGAGATGTCTAGAGGAGTAACTACAGAGAGTACACCCCTACACTGTGTTGTAAACCACACATCTACCCAGTCTATTAGAAGCACCACACTTTGCTGAACTCTAAAGTAGTGCAGAGCCCACAGGCTCTGCTACATTGCACACAACATCTAGGCATACCAATCACACTAAAGAAATAATAGGAAAAGTATACTATAAAATGCAGTTGGAAATAAGCTCAAAACTTCCAAAGCCAATATCCCTACATGGTCAAGAGAATGGGATTGCCTAAAATGTTTGCATGTGAAAGTAGTGGACATATATTGAAACAGATTAGCAAATATGAAGACACTGATAGAAAAGCATGATACACAGGCAATGTGACTATTTCAGTCAGTATTCTTTTGCTGTAAAGAGACACCATGACCAAAGCAACTCTTACAAAGGAGAGCAGTTAACTGGCATTTCAGTGCAGATTCACAGGTTAATCCATTGTCATCATTGTAGATATGGTGTTGGAGAAATAGCTGGGAGTTCTTCATATGGATGTACAGGCAGCCAGAGCAACATTGGGCCTGACTTGGGCTTTGGAAACCTCAAAGCTCACACCCAATACAAGACCACAAGACTACACTTACTCCAATAAGGCCAAACCTTCTAATCCTTCTTTAGTAGTACCACTCGATGATGACTAAGCATTCAAATGGTCCCTAGGGGGACCATTCTACTCAAATCACTACAATGACTTCACTAAAAGTTCACAATTCCTTAGAAACTCCAAAGATACTGAAGTATTTGACAAAGAATTCAAATGAATGGGTTTTAAATGGTTGCTATATTCCTATGGAATGTAGAAAAGCAAAACCTCTGAATAAATTAAGGAAGACTGAGAAAAGATATGAATGAAAAATTCAATAAAATACAGAAAATGTTAGAAGATTTACAGAACCAAAATCTTTGAGATACAAAGCCCAAAGAGTCAAATAGCTCTGTTTAAATTCATAACAATAGACAAATTAAGTGGAACACTGAACTTTAGGGCTTAGATCCAAGACCGATTGAACATTCAGCCAGTAGTAGAGAAAAAATATGAAAAAAAAAAAAAGCAAGACCTCTGCAACACGATTAAATCAAATCCGTATATTTGAGGTGTAGAAGAAGGTCTTGGAATTGTGTGCTTCAAGATCTGAAAGAAAATATCCATGTACTGGCTGGTTTTATGTGTCAACTTGACACAAGCTGAAGTTATCACAGAGAAAGGAGCCTCAGTTAAGGAAATGCCTCTATGAGACCCAGCTGTAAGGCATTTCTCAACTAGTGATCAAGGGGGGAGGACCCTTGTGGGTGGTGCCATCCCTGGGCTGGTAATGTTGGGTTCTATAAGAGAGCAAGCTGAGCAAACCAGGGGAAGCAAGCCAGTAAGTAACAATTCTTCATGACCTCTGAATCAGCTCCTGCTTCCTGACCTGCTTAGGTTCCAGTCCTGACGTCCTTTGGTGATGAACAGCAACGTGGAAGTGTAAGCTGAATAAACCCTTTCCTCCCCAATTGTTTCTTGGTCCATGATGTTTGTGCAGGAATAGAAATCCTGACTAAGACAATACACAATCCCAGATTACTCTACTGAGGAAAGTTATTGAAGAATATATAAATAACTTACAAGATAAGCATTAAGTCCAAGGAATTCATAATCATGGAACCAGAATTGCTAACAAAATTTAAAAGACTCTTACACAAAATAAGAAGAACACAACCATAGAGTACAGGAAAGAATAAATTTTAGTAAAAGAGTGTATAAGAAATGAGAAACTAGGAAAAAATTTAAAAAACAACAAAATGTCAGGAATTAGTATATACCTTTATATTATAACCAGGAATGTAAATAACTTCAATATGCTAATTAGAAGATATCAGCTGGCTAACTGGGTAAAGTAAGATTCAACTGTTTGTTACCTGTAAGAAACACACATTTATGTATTTATAGAGAGAAATTGAAAGTGAGATTCAGAAAATGATACTCTTAACTAAATAGAGTTTATAAGCAAGCACAGGTAGTTGTAGACATACTTGACAAAGCAAATGCCATTCTAAAATTGGGGGGGTAAAAGGAAGGTCACCATATATTGGTAAAGGGAAAATCAAGAAGCTCTTGTGATCATAAGTATAAGTATATATGTACTGAATATTTATGCACTAGATACCATAAAGCAAGCATTGTCTGGCCCAGAAATTCTACCTTATCTTTTACCCAGTGATTGGCTTCTGCCATCTTTATTGACTCAATCAAGAACCAATTAGGAAGCTAAATTTTAGTTATCAGCTCCTCCCCCTATATCTCACCTTTTCTGTCAAATAATAAAATTTAAAAACCTGTTCTCCGATGAATAAATTGAAAAAAATCATGACAAGTAAATTACACAGTATGAGGTACAAATGACATCTAGTCCATCAATTTGTCAATTTAGATAAAGCACTCTACCATCTATCCTAACATAAAAGGCTTACAATTCTACACCTGAGTTATGTCCTGGGTTTAGCTTGTGTACTATCTGAAAACCATTCTCTCAAATCTATATCATCTCTTTCAATGCTAAACAGCTTGAGTTGGCTATGAGACTACAACCAATATTCAACCCCACCAGAAATCCAAAAACAACTTAAATATTACCTGAAAAATATAGGAAGCACTAACATAGCATCCAAAACTAAAACAAATTGCAGAGACAGCTGTCTACCTTCACAGTCCCCTATTCCTCAAAACATTGAAGCAATTGTCTTCAGCCTTCTGGCCCAGAACATCTGACAGACCTTAAGTGAAACAGAAATTATTATGAAGGACTAACTTATTCTGTCTCAGCAGAACGAAGTTGTCAACTATACTGGGTCATGTGTCCTTTCATGGACAGTATATTATGTTTGTAGATGAATCAGGGCAACTCCTGCCCAGTGACTGCCCTGCCATGAAAGCAACCTCCTGGAGGTAATTATGCTCAACATCCTCTCTGAACTGTGAAGGGGTACTGTCAGAAAAAGACATGTCTCTAGACAAATTATTATTAATAATGAGATGACTAAACCATCGTATTCTGTGGACTTTTGAAGACTATCTATCTATGCAAAGTTTATCTGAACTGTTGCACTTTAACTACTCTAAATATTTCTAATTGAAATATCTCAAAACACCCTTTTATTATTAATTCAGAACCACGAGTTTGCTATCTGGCCTTAAATTTGTATTCTTGAAAGAGGTGCATAGGCACAATGCCTAAGAGTAACAATACTAATCTCAATTTTGTATCAATATAAGAAATCCATACCAACTAAACCTTAATTCTGTATCAAAACTAAATTCTATACCAATATAAGAAAACATAACTTCAACTTTGTATCAATTATAGAGATTTCTCCCAATATAAGATTATGACTACACAATCAATTCCACCTATTTCCTCCTTGTTCAAATTTCCTAGAATGACAACCTTTAGAATAACCATTTCTAGACCCCCAAACCCAAAAAATTGGACTGACAACTCACCATGGCTTCTTCCTGCTGAACAGGGGGTGATGAAATATTTTTAAATGGGAGGGGAAGGGTAGAGAAAATAAGGAGATTTAGTTAGGCCTTAAGAAAGCCAACCAACAACTGTTATTCAGTCTCTGATATATCAAAGTTCTGAGTAGATCCATCTGAAAGGTTGAATGAGGCAAGACGACCTTGAATCCATGACATGGGGGTTCACGCAGGTCAGTTCATCTTGTCTCAGGATGAATCTCACCAAAGCTGTACACTCTGTAATCTACAAATCTCAAGACAGATTTAAGTACTGTCAAGATATCTGTATGGATTGTGTTAGTTTATGTAGACTAGTTAAGGATGAAATTCTGCTCCCTGTTTGAGCATGTGAAAGACAGCTGTCTTTTTTTATGGGCCAATTTTAATAATAACCAATCACAACTCTTCATTCATGCCATGTGAAGGATGGCACAAAAAATTTTTACCTTTCCTGAATTATTCTAGTTCTTCAGGGTTTCCTGAATTATTCTAGTTCTTCAAGGGGTCTCCCTCTGTCATATCTAATCCATATAACTCTGGAAGGGGTCTAATCGCCTTTTCTATAAACACAAACTTAAAGTCTTTCTCCCACATTAGCATGTCCTTTAGCCAGTGACCAGAAAAGTTTTTAGCTTGACCTCTCTCCCTGAGGAACAATAAAATAACCACAAAACTCAAAATCACACCCATTTTGATAATTAAAACAATTCAAAACAAATAAAGTAAACTAAACACATACTATAGGAGCCTATTCTTAAATTTTTTTCTAATCTGTCATGCCAGAATATTTAACCCAAAGTTCCCATGAGACACATGTTCGAAGAATATGAGTTATCCTGCGAGACGCCCCCCCCCTTCAATCTACCTAGAGCGTTTTTTGTTTTTTTTTTTTCCATTCAATCTCCCTGCATCTTTTCTTGGGGGCTGCAGCCATTCTGCCTACAGCAGGGACCCAGCGCCTCTAGGCCCAAACTCTCTGAACCTGGGGAAGTTATTAGTTTTGAACCTGGCGAAGAATTCCCCATGTGGCTCGGGCAAAATCTATATTCTTTTCTAACCTTAAAAGCAATTAAACCAAACTTAAAATTCTATCCTTTGGTTACCATCTTGTAGGAAGCAGGTGCTTTTGTTTGGCTCTCTTCCTCAGAGCAGCCATCTTGTCTCTTCACAGCAGGGGACCTCAGAGTCTGTGATCTGAGTCTGCCCCTGTGTTTCTTTGTTTGAATCCCAAGCGCTGGAGCCATGTGACTCCGCTTGGGTCACTGAAAAAAACCACCTTTCCCCTCTTCCCTCCTTCCAGACCAGTTTCACTATGTCTGAATTAATCCAAAAATCCTATATTGTTAGTGGATTCTCACTGGGCATGCTCTTTTTCGAGAGCTCTGGCCCAGCTCTCAACTTCTCACGACTAGTTCCACCAGTCTCTAAGGACTGCACCCAGGTCTCATTCAGCTCCCACCGCTAGCTCTCCTGGTCTCCACTTGCTGGTTGCCCGGTGCAGGAAATGGCCATCTCAAGCAGCTCCCAAGTCTGGCCGCCCAATACATCACCCTCTTGAGAATGCCGGGAGCTACTGCTCACGTTCCACCAATCGACTGACCCAGCACCCACCTCCAATAACAACCCTGAGGTTGTACCTTCTCTTGCCCACCTGAATCATCACAGATGGAAAACACCAGACAATATTTTAGTAGTCAGATTTCTTCCCCCCCCCCCCCCACCCACTCGGAGCTGAGGACCGAAGTCAGGGCCTTGCACTTGCTAGGCAGCGCTCTACCACTGAGCTAAATCCCCAACCCCCAGACAATATTTTAAAATTACCCAGATGACACAACCGTTGGGCTCAGAATCTATTGTCCTAAACTCGTCAGCTTTTCTGTATTAGAATAGCCCCCAGGCCTACATAGTGTATTTCCTGTCCTCTCTACAGCCTGGTCTGAGTCCCCAATTCTCCCTCTGTCTCCTTCTCTTCCTGTCCCACCTGGAAATCCTGCATTATCCTTCACCCAGCAATTAGCTTCTGCTGTCTTTATTGATCCAATCAAGAACCAATTAGGAAACTAGATTTTAGTTATTAGCTACTCCCTCTACAAGGATTAGTGAGCATATGTTGACTGATATCTTTAGTACTCAATAAAACTGGTAATTTCTGTCTATACTCTCAAAATTCAGATTCAAAAATCAACCCAAGGAACTTTGGAGTTTCAATTAAACTAATATAAACCAGAGGTGGGGGGCAGACAGACAGACAGACACTGTGAATGAATAGTCTGGTTAACAACTGTAAAATGCAGGTTTTTCCCAGCATCTCATGTAACTTTCTCCAAACCAGGTCATAGTTTTGAGGCATACAGAAAGTCTCAATGAACCCAAAATATTGAAATGATTTCTTGTAACTTTCTAGATCACAATGGAATAAAACCAGAAATTGAAAGCAAGATAAAAGGTAAATATAATATGAGTACATAGACAGTGTACAACACACTTGAGAGTGGTTGATAAGTCAGGAAGAAATTGGGTGGAAATTTAAAAATTCTTAGAATCAGATGAAATGGAAAAACAACATATTAGAATTTGTATACACAGAAAGAATGATTCTAAGAGGAAAATCTATGACCATGAGTAGCTACATTAAAAAACCAAGAGAAGTCTCAATAAATTACTTAATGATGCATCTCAAGGTCTTAGAAAACAATAAACCAAACATAACAGAAGAAAAGAAATACTAAGTACTAATGAAAAAGTTAATGAAATAGAAACTAAAGGAATAATATAAAAGATCATTGAAACAAAGAGTTGGTTCTTTGAAAAAGTTAATAAGATTGAGAAGCCTTTAACCAAACTAACCAACAGAGAAAGAGGGAACTTGATAGACTCAGAGATAAAAAAAAATGAGCTATTCTAAAGGTACCATCTGACTCTTATGATTCAAAGATCATAAGCCATTACTTTGAAAACATATACTCCAATAAATAGGATAACTTAGAAGTGGATACATTTCTAATCACATATGATGTACCAAAACTGAACCAGGAGGCTCATAAGTAACTCAGACAGATACATAATGAGCAATGAGATTGAAACAGTAATGGTTTCCCAACAAGGGAAAGGTGAGGAACCAAGAACACACTGTTGAAACTCATAAGATATTTAAAAAGAACTAAGGCCAGTGCTCCTCATATTAGTCTATAAAATGTAAAGGGAAGAAATGCTTCCATATTCATTCTATGAAGCCAGTGTCACCATAACACCAAAACCAGAGAACGAAAATCATACACAAATATATTTGATGAACATAAATCTGCAAAAAGAAACCGCTTGCAAATAGAAGTCAATAATATATTAAGAAGATAATCTCACACACTAGGTCTACTCATTCTTTTCTCCAAGCATCCTGGCTATTGTTTGTTGGCTTTTGTTCTCTTGATGATGATAGCTATGCTGACTAGGGTGAACCGGAATCTTAATGTAATCTGTATTTGTAGTTCTTGTATGGCTAAAAGTGTATATGCTTATTCAACACTTATATGTCTTATTTTGAAAATCATTCAGTTCATTCACCCATATTTTGGTTGGATTATTTGTTCTTTTGGTGGCTTTTTTTCTTTCATTTTTTTATATTCTAGATATTATCCCTTTCTGGTGAATAACTAGCACAGATTTTTTGTTCTGTAGACTGCCTCTTAAATCCCCTTTTTCCTCTGTTGTATAAAAGCCTTTCAACTTTATACAATTCCATTTGTCATTTCCTTCTCTTCTTTAGCTATTGCACTACTATGCAGAGAGCCATTGCCTATGCCTCTATCTTGAAGTATTTTTACTATGCTTTCCTGTATAGCTTGAAGCTGCTAATATGGAAACCAGTAAGAAGGCTCTTCAAAGACTAGAAATAAACTACAATATGATCCTGTTATCCAACCTCTGAATACATACCCAAAGGAATAAAAGACAGTCAAAATAAGTATCCTTGCACATCCTAGTTTATTAAGATACTGTTCACTATAAGTAAGTTATAGAATCAACCTTAATGTCAATCAACAGGTGAATGGGTTAAGAAAATGTGGTATTTAGCCAACAAAAAGAATGAAATTGTGTCATTTGCAACAAAATGGACAGAACTGGAAATGATCTTATTAAGTAAAATAAATCCTACTCAGAAAGACATCTCTCGAATGTTTCATATGTAAGATGAGAGAGTAAAAGTTGGCTATTAGGAAAAAGGATGTCAACAATGAGATTATATTGAAGAGTTAATAAACACTAATAAGAATTTTAAGTGCCAAAGTTGGCTAATGCAACTTGCAGCAAGAACCCAGGCTGTTTGAGAAATATGAAATTTGCCCTCACAGGTGCAGGGAGAGCATGCTTACTGTACCTCAGTAAACACAGTGCAAATGAGCAGTGTGGCACAGGAGCAATATGGAGTGAGAGAATAGGCTGCATGATGCATCCGATGGGAAATTCATTCATGCTCTCATCCACTCTTCATCTTTACTGCTGGGTTTTTTTCACTTTAAACAAAACACCATTTTTGCTATAGTGGATATAGATGGACAAGATACAATAGCACTCAGAAGTTTGGATTGGATTGGAAGAAGGTTAGAAGCAGGGGTTGAAATTGCAGTAATTTAGAAATGAAACCAGCAAGCTTTGTAACAGGTATGGGCAGTGAAGACGGGTGAGGAGATTTATATTCATTGATCAAAGGCAGTGGTGTCAAGGAATACAAGGAAAGTTGGGAAGGGAAGATCATCATTTCCACTGTAGACTTAAGTACTAGGCTTAAAGAAGTCACACAGAGCCTGACTTAGACCACAGTCTAAGGAGCAAACTTAGAGGGAAGTACAGGGCAGAAACATGATAGAATTGGGAGTCATTCTCAGAGGTGGGGAGTTGTGAAGCAGTGGGGAGAGGTCTAATAGAGAGTATGTGCATTTAGTGTAGCAGAAATAGTTATATAATGCAGACTGGGAAAGAATTACTAGTTGCTAGAAAATATGTATTCAGAGTCCATCAAGACCATGAGTGTAAATAAAGGCAAAAACTACTATACATGAGTGCATTAAAAACAAACAACACCCAATCTTACAAGATACACTAAGAGATTGTTTCCTGCTACAGGAGTCTGGGAAGGGCTCACTGTAAACCAAGACATTTGACTAGAGTTGCTCTTGGGGAGCCTTGATGGATTGTTCCACTTAAGAGGATGCACCATGAGCAAAACACACAGACAAGAGGAAGGGGTGCCTAAGGGACTCGACTCAAATGTTAGGTAACTGTGAAGAGCACTGCCTATGGGCTGTCAGGTATTTGCAGTTAGCCATGTCCACTCAAGATTTGTGTTTTGAATATTCTTGGTTTATGCACACAAACATTCCTTATCTTGTGCTAATATAAAAGTTAAACAGACATCTCACCAAGCAGGGAACAGCTGTTTGGGCAAAAATTCTGCTACAAGGTTGCACGGGAGAGTCTTCCCTGGTGAAGATGCTTTGGAAGTTTGCAGGCTTGACCCATGTCCACTGGAAAGTCCGTCAACTGTGGCTGGTGGGCAGGATGGCACTGATGGGGGTCCAGGAAGTCCTTGCAGGCACAATCCAACAGCCATTGCTGACAAGCAGGCATGTGTGAGCCAAGTTGAACTCCAAATGCTGGGAATTCAGCAATCACTTAGATCAGGGCCATGCACAGCCCCAAATCCTCTTGTGCATGAATATCAGCACAGAGGCTAATAAAGCCCCATCTCCAGAGCACAGCAATGAGATCCTAGAGATCATTCTGAAAATTCCAAATTGTGTGTCATTTTATCAGATGGTACCTTTGGACTGTCAGGGTCACACTTGGGAAAGGTTCACTAGCAGATCCACCTGCCACACCATCTTGGGATTAGTTCATTAGCATATCAAGGCCTACCTCTGGTCAGCTCTGCCTATTGGCAAACTCAGCCATCTTTTATTCCAAGTTTCAGAAAGTAGCTTTTTACCTTACACTAAATGGTTTCAGCTATGTTCCTAACAGTAACTTACCTGACTGCTGGAACTGCCTGCCTCTTTCACTGATCATTTATTTTTGCAGAAAGATTGGCATCATTTTTCCCTTTGGTAACTTCTTCCTGGGTTCAAGGCATTCCTGTATCTTGGTGAACTTTCATTATTGCTGTTATTACAGTATGGGCAGTCCTGAAACTGCACTTAAATGACTTGGAGTGAAAGATGTTGACCTGGGGATGTTTTAGCAAATGAAACTCCACAGGTAATATTTCTTTCAGTTATCTCTTTGATACAACCAAATTTTTCAGGTGTACAAACAAATCTTCTTGTAGTCTGTTCCAAATTTTTTTTCTTCTTAAATGTATCTGATTGTTTTTGTGTTTACAAGAAAATACACAAAAAAAACAAAGTTTGCTGCTTGGCTTTGCTCTGCTCTTGTAAAAAGCTCTAGTACATTTCCCAGAATTCACATTGGGCAGTTGACAAGCACCTGTAACACCAGTTTCAGGGAATCCTACATGATCTTTTTACCCCTGTGGTACCTGTACTCATGTGTGCCGCGCGCACGCACACACACACACACACACACAGTAATAATTAAAACTCAAATCTAAGAAAGATCCCACCTGATCTAGTTATAAGTATGTTCTATTAGTGTTTTGTTTTATTAGTATTTGTTTACTTCCATGGCTCATTCTCTCAGCTCATTCCCATGTGAACTACAGTTTCAGCAGTTCTTCCCAGTTGAATCCACATGGCTTATCATGTGTCGGCAAGTAACTGTCAATTATGTTACTTTGCCCGCTCGGACTGGATAAACTGATCAATCTAAGGAAATATGCCCAAGAGCTAAGATATTAAGGCATGTTGTTTCTAACAACATATATGGTGCTGCACACAGAATCTGTGCCACCCATCTAGGCCCAGTCTGAATTGAACAATCAACAGATGAAGTATTGAGAAAAATCAGACTTGTGCAGAGTTCAGCACAGCAAACAACTTCACTATTTTTGGTCGATTCAGACTACTTGAAATGAAAGAAAAAGTATCATGGGTCTTATGTAAGGTTTTCAGAGTTGTCTTGGAGAACAGGAAAAAGAAATACCAGAAGCTCTAATGAGCTATATCACAGACTGTGGCCACTGTAGTGAAGGGGAACTATCAGTCACGGTGAACACACAAGTGTGGTCACCTGCCCACACCAGGTATCATTCTAGCACTCCAGAGAATGGCTAAGGAAATGAACATCACATCCACGGTGGGAGAACTTTTGTTGGGAGGAGAAGCCTAGATAAAAGTGACCATTTCAACGAATCATAAATGCATAGCTCAGTGGTGCTCAGTACAATTATAATGCTGTACAACTGTAACCACTATCTGTTTCCAAGTGCTTTTTACATGGTTCCAAACTGAAACTCTGTACCCAGTGAATGCTAACTCCCCAAGCCTCACTGCCCTGGGTTAGATGTAGTCATTCTCAGAAAAACCCATGTTGAAATATAATTATTAAGCAACTGTACTGAGAGGTGGCAACACCTCCAAGTGGTGATTATGCCTTTATGAGTGATTGCTGCTTTTCTCTCTGATGAGACTCGTTTGACTCTCAAGAGACGACATAAAGCAAGGTTGCCTCAATTCCTCTGACAGCATATGCATCTATGTCTTCTTTATACATACTTGCTTCTACATCTTTGTCTTGTGATACAGCATGAGGTCCCCAGCTGAGTGTATGCTGGCACTTTGTCCTTTGACTTACAGAAGTGGGAGTTAGATAAATTTCTAATCTTTATAAACTTCCCAGACTCTATTATTTTGTTATAGCAGCAGAAAATGGGCTAAACATATTCTTTTCCCCAACCATTGGTAATCTCCAGCTTACTTTCGGTTTCTACGAATTGAACTATTTTAGTTACATCATATAAATGGAATCATAAACTATTTTTCCTTCTTTTTGTGGATTATTTAACTTAACAAAATGTCCTTATTGGCTCATCTATTGTATACAATACATTGGAATTTCTTTCTAAGGCTGAATAATATCCCATTGTATATAGAAGCAATGTTTGATTATATTCATTCATCTGCTGATATATATTTCAATTGTATCCATTTCTGAGCATTGTGAACAATGGCAAACAGTATCTGTTTAAATGTTTGCTTCTGTTTCTTTGGGGATTATAGAGAGGAATTACTTCATCATACGTGATCTCATCTGTAATCTTTTGAAAAACCATCAAACTGTTATCCATTCCAGTTCAACCATTTTACATGTCTTCCAGCAGTGTCTAGGTTACTGGTATTTTCACATCCTTATCAACACCTGTCATTTCCTGTTGTGTAGATAAATAGACATTAATATATCTGATAACCACCCTACTGCAGAGGAAGTGACACCTCGTTGTGGTTGCCATTTGCATCACCCTAACTGCAAGTTGCATTCGGCACCTTCCTATGTGCTCAGTGATACCCTCCTTAAATGTCTGCTTAGTTCTTGGCTTTATGTTGTAATTGTTCAGTGGCTTGTTTCTTTTGAGATTTTTGCTATGCCCCAGGCTGGCCTCACTCTCACAATCCTGTTGCCTCTGCTTCCCCAGTGCTATGCCATACCATGCCATTCCTTTGCCTATTTTTTAATTGAACTATTTATCATGGGAAGATTCGTTAAAGCCTTTGTTGTTTGAGACAAGAGAAAGTGTCTTGCTATGTAACTCTAGGATGGCCTCAAACTCATGATAATCCTGACTCAGTCTTCACAGTGTTGGAACTATAAGCATGTAGTACCATACCTGCCTGTTAAAAAGCTTTGACACTGAACAGCATTCCATTTTCTAAAAGTGACAAACAGAATAACTAATTCTCACTTATTCCCGTGAAAAATTGACCTTAAAGTTAGTGAAATTTTGTATATCAAATTTATTCTAAAAATTGTGAATATTAGTAATTCTTGGATTATGTTGATTTCTACATTTTGTAAGATTCATTTTAGTTGTGTTTAACAAAATTCTTATCCTTGTGACTAAGATCAATTTTAATGTATGTTTCATCAAGTTAAAAATAAATTTTATCCTAATAACATAATTTATTTCACTGTCTTATTAAATGCTTATATATGTTGTTTCCCTAGAATAAAATTATTTTGAATTTTTAAAAGAGGTATTTCATTTTTATTCATCAGTTTGAATGGTTTTAATTTTTTGAGCTAAGAATAAGATGTTGGAATGGATATAAATGGGTTATTCAGAAACACAAGTTTCTAAGTTGAATAACTCAGGGGACATAGAAGAACTCTGTGACTGTTATGATTTAAACTTGAAAGGGGGATGGCTTTTGGAAGGTTAGATCTTTATTTGTGCATGTACAACATAAATTTGCATAATGCAGCCTGAAAAACCATCTTCTTTCTTTTAGGCTATTTAAAACTATTAGAATGATTCTCTTGCTTAGAAACTGCTGTCTACAGAGCTGTAGCCCAGAGACATATCTGATATGATATGAATGCCAGTTTGTTGCAAAGCACAGCAGAAAATATCCCAGTGGCTTTCCATCATAGTTCAGAATAAAATGCAAGTCCTTCAACAGGCCTAGAAGGGCCTTCAGTGGTCTGAGCTTGTCTGCCTTCCCTGCTTCTAGACACTAGGCTCTCCCTACCTTGGATCTACTTATGCACTAGACATCTGTACTGGGTTTCTCATTCAAGAAAGAAAGGCCTTTTCCCACCCCTCAGCTCTTGTCTAACTTACTTCCTCACTTCATAGAGGTCTAAGAAAATGTATCACTGTTTAAGGGAAGCTTCCTTGGCCTCTGTCCTGCTTTCTGGTACACTTTTTCAGTCCTGGTACCAGCTATGGTTTGGATAAGTATCTACCAAAAGCCAGGAGGGTTTTCAGCTTGTGGTGCCATTGAGATGAAGCAGACCATTTAGGTCATTCTGAAACATGTCCTTGGAGGTTGGTCTTTGTGTAATCAGAATGGGCAGAAGAGCTTCTCCCTATGTGCTCCTTTGCCGATGGCTCAACAATAGGCTACATCATGGAATGGAAACACCAAAACTGTAAGCCAAACAAATGTTTTGTTCCCCTTGTAAGTTTCTTTATCATCGGTATATTAGTGACAGAAAGCTGACTAACAAAGTCCCTAGTAACACCCCATATTAAGTTATACTATTACACATTTACTTACTTACACATGCCTCCATTAATATGTGACTTCAGGCAGGGGACCCTCTCTGGTTTATTTTAGATACCTAGTAGAACGCCCAAAAATTTGTGGCTATTTGGTAAATATCCAGGGGAAAAACAAATGCATAGAAAACCTGGGGATTAAAAAGGCACTTGAAGGTATTTTCTCCCCTCTCTTGCTGCTGTAATTGTGCTATAATTTAAAAAAAGAAATCTTATACCTGCTTGAGAGCAAATGTCACTTTACATATGTAGAGGTCAGAGGACAATTGTGGGAGTAGGCTGTTGTCTCTTCCACCATGCGGGTCCTGGGGATTGAAATTAGGTCAGGCTTGCTAGCAACTGTCTTTACCTGTTGAGACCTCTCATTAGCCCCAAATGTCACTATTTTATATACAAATGACAATTAAATTCAGAGATACTTGTGATAAAAACTGCTTAATAATCAGAGGACTTGCTTTCGAGTGCCCATGTCATCAGGTTCGATCACGGACACACACATATATATAATTTAAAAATAAAATAGTTGATCAAAACCCGCTTAATAATCAATTTTTAGGTACATTGTAAAAGATTTGCTGTTCTAAGATTCATTCTTTTCAACATTTACATGGCCATTGGGCCTTTTGCTGTTTCTGACTATTCTCCCAGAGATAGCAAGAGAGGAACTTGTTTTTAGAAACAGAATGTAAATATCATAGTCATTTCGATATTTATAACTAGAGAATAAAACTTGTGATCCATTTCTATCAGGTCTCCCAAATCCTTTAATTAAACAGACATGTTTTCTGCAGTGCCCTAAACACCAACAACCAAACTCAAACCAGTTAACTTAGTTACTTTCTTATTTTAAAAATCTTTATATACTTTTTAAGATTTTTGCCTATTTTTTAAGAATTTCATATGTCTACAATGTAATTTGATCTAATCACCTCTGCACTGTGTAAGTGTTGCAGCTCTGGAGGGAAAGGCTTCCTCTACAGAAGTGTTAAGTTCTGCTAGGGCCACAGGGGACGATTTCTCCTGCTAAAGTGTGATGGCTGTACTCTGGAAGGGACAGGTTTCCCCAGCAAAAGCTCTGCTCTGGTGAAAAGTTATAGCTCTGTACAAAGAAGTAACCTGGCAATCAGGAACCAGGGGGTACCACGAAGTCACACTGTGCAACAAGAGATTGTTTTTGGAAGGGAAAAACCAAAGAGGGCGCTGCCTCTGCTCTGGAGAGAAGCAGCAGGGAGCTGAGCAGAAGACAGAGTTTATATAGGTATTTGGGGTGAGGGGTAATTTCCAGGGTGAGGATTGGTGGGATTTCAAGTCCTGAGCTTGGGATAAGCTCAGGATTTGTGGGTTTCTGTGGTAAACTCAGCTCTGTTCCCTAGCCCTGGTCTTGGGGTCAAGTGAGGGTCTTTTGGCCCTTTTACCCTACACACTATCCCCTCTCCAATTTCTCCTAGACCCCCCCCCCATATTTTTCTCCCAAATTTCTATTCCTACCCCTCTTTTCTTTGTACTCTTTACAAACTTCTGAGTCCAATTAGCAATGCCCAAATGCACATGAATGTAGGGCTAGGAAGCAGAGAATAAATAGCCTCTGAGAGGCAACACCTCTTAAGAAAACTAACTCTCCTTTGTCAAGAAGCCATTAACTACCAACTAGCTAACTCTGAGCTAGCAGTGGGGCCTCGTGAGCCCCTCCCCCACACATGCTGGAATGTGGATTGGCTTGATCATGTGCTGGTCTTGGACAGGCAGCCTCCGATGCAGTGACTGTATGTGCAGCAGCTCTGTCATGAGCAGGGGACACTATTAACGCTGGCACAGAGAAATGAATCTAGAAGAATCTTAAAATCTGTTCTGACCCAGCATCAGAACTGAGTATCATTCCTGTATGTCTCCCAGGGCTGCTATAACAAATGGCTAGAACCTAGGTGCCAAAAACAGCAGGTGTTTTAATTCCTCGTTGTTATGAAAACTATAAATCCAAAATTGAATTCTTGCTCCCTCTGAATGCTCTAGAAGAGAATTCCCTACTGGGGCTTATATTCAGTTATATTGGAAGTTGAGACTGCCACTTGGCCATTCTGGACTTCAAGTTAACTCTCAAAGCCAGGAAGGAACAATTATATTATCTGGAGTGATTGAGCCAACTAAATAGCAACACAGCCAAAGAAGAAACGCAGGAGACTTTAGGACTGTTCTTGGTACTGCTCATAGACTCTGTGGGTAAACTATAATACTCTCTATGAATAGACTACTCAGGAAAGGTGGGTCAGTTCATTAAGGCAAGGAACCTTCCCGGCTAAGCCATTTCCCGAAGGCAAACTGAGTATGAACATTCTAGTATTGTGGCAACTTGTGCACATGTCTTATTCTGTCAGTTTGCCTCATGTTAAGGAGTAGTAGCCCAGGCTTGCAGTATCTCTAGCTTCTCTGTATCCAGCGCTAGCTCCATGGCTAACAGTACCAGCTTCTTCTGGGTCACTGGGATAAGACACAGTGAGGAAAAACCAAGGGTTCCATTTTTTTTTCTCATAGATCACAACGTGTCCAAGCCTCTTACTTCTTTTCACTGACTAGTGACTTCACACTCACTACCAGACATTGAAGCTGAAGGCTTTCATAAGCCTCTTTACCAGTTTCCCTCCCTGCTCCCACGTTAGTGGCTTTTCTGTAAGCCTGTAATCATTCCTCCCTAACCTGACCACACCAGCTTCTCCATAAGAAAGCCTGTATTATAATAACAAATCTCTATAATAAATCCCTCTTGCACCACTTTCAGTGATTCTGCTTCTTTGATCCATATTCGTATTCACTTTGTTTTTTTCATCTCATAAGAGCGTTGTGCTAACCATCTACTTTGGGCAATTTTAGAATCATCTGGTTTAGTTAAAATATGCTGGATTATGTTCCATGATCATGTTAAACTGCTGTAAGTCTGCATATCCAGAGGACATTCTTTTTAAACATGCAAGTCTAGTGTATTCCACTATATTATGTTATAGTGTAAAATATACTTGCATTTAAGAGTATAAAAGAATCCTTTGTATGAACCTTGACTTCCTTTTGTTGTTGTTGCTTTAGGTAATGGGATTTCATTACTTTCATTACTTAAGTTTAAAGTTTCTCTCTGTGGTGGTTCATTTTATGTGTTTGTTAGGCTGTAACATCCAGTTGTTTGGCCCAACAAAGGTCAAGATGCTGCCAACACTTATAATCTGTAGATTTTAAGCAGATTTTCCTCTTCAAAGTGGCTGGGCCTTGTCTCTTCTGTTAAAGGGTTTAAGAGCAAAGATTTAGGCTTTCTTTCTGAAGACTCCAGCATAAAAATCCTGCCTCTCTTTTCAGTCTGGCAGTTTTCTGTTATTGGTTTCAGATACCAGAATGCAAAGTCCACTATTACTGTCTGTCTGTCTATCTATTCTCCAGACCTCAGCTTTGGCAATCTTGAGCCAATCCCTTGAAACCTCTCTTTAACATTCTCCCCTCACCCCTTTCTAGTGTTCCTCTGATGAACCCTAATGGCTTCCCAAGAATACTAAAAACAAAATTTCTTTTCCTGATGTACTGCATGGTGTGGTGGAAAACCCGTGGCTCTGAAGTCAGACTAGAGTTTACTATGGTAAGTGAGTTAGTTTTGAAAGTGACTGCTTATCTGTATAAATTAGATCAAATTACTTATGTGACTATAGACTTGGGTAAAAACACTGCATATAAAATACCTGCCGAGGCTCTGGGCTCTAGCAGGTACATTGAAATAAACCTTACTGGAGATACACTGTTTGGCTGCCTAAATACTGGTAAGTCTTATTTTACTCAACAAAATTTTACCAGTGTCAGTTTTGTGTAAAGGTACTCAAATGTTTTGCTGTTGTTGTTGTTGTTTAGGAGAGCATTTCACTATATAGTCTGCCTGGTTCTGAACTCCGTATAATATCTGAGCTTATCTTGAACTCTTCATCCTGCTGCCCCAGTTTCCCAAGGGCAGTGATTACAGGTTTGTACCACCATGTCCAGCAGATGAAGAGTACATATCACTTGAGGTTAGTTCTTGAGACTTATCTGTATAAGGTGTAGGGCAAGTTTGTTTCTATGAATCTACCTGCAATTTAGTCAACTGTTTGATAACGACTTTTTTGAAGAGTAAATGGCCCACAGTGCTCAGTGTAATCCCAAGTGAGATGCTTAACACATCGACTACACGTTAAGGGAGTAATTAAGATTTCAAAGGCAGTGAGAATCTCATTAGTGCTTCATCATCTAGCGAAGACAAATTCCACAACATAGAACGGATCATAAAGCATGCCTAAAATCTGGCATGTAGAAATACACAGGGGCATGATGTTTAAATAATAAGAGTACACACCTCTATCCCTCTATCTGATCATGCATACTCGGTACTCAAGTTTATAGCGTCATTAAGCCCAGGCTCAGCACTGTACTTCTTAAGGCCTGCCACCTTGCCAATGATCATCTTAAATACCTGGGAGACTAGATGCCCTGAGAAATTATCTAAATCCATTTTGCCAGGGGGAGAGCTTGTTCGTGTTGAAGTATCCGATGCTCAAAGCGTTAGAAACAGTTGGCTCCTGCGGAAAAGCTTTGGCAGTTTTGGGGCAGAAACTTAAAAGAACAAGTAAATTATATCCTCATCTTACCAAAACAGGTGGAAAGCTTTTCCTACATATTAACCAGCAAACACTAACAAAGAAGGGTGATGGTTGGCTAGGGGAACTTTTGTTCTCTTTGCCACCTTTGTCTTCTCAATATCATCATTTCTCATTTTCATGGTAGGAGAATTTCACTTCACACAGAAGTCTTTGGTCCCTTTTTCTGCCCTGCAGGCCTGGAAGGCCTGGGGCCTCACCTGCCAAGGGAAACCACTGGAGCCTTGCCTTGGTAGGGCATAAACTGTGAGGTAGCGGGAGGATCGAGCCCCCGAGATCAGCTGGCGTCACTGCCGCCGTGGTCTCCCGCGACGCCCTAGTACGGGAATTCAGAGTGGACGCGCCCGGTGCCCCGCTGGATGGAAGCGCGGGGAGGGCGCCCGGTGCTCCCGGTATTCTGGGTCTGTCGGACACAAGAGCGCCGGTCGGGTAGGCCGAACAAACTCCGGGTCTGGGCGCCCGAGGATGCCCCGCGTAACTCTCGTGCGCACGCGCCGCGGGTTGCGGGGAGGGAGCTGCGGGGAGGCGGGAGGCGACGGGCGGGCGCGGGGCGCGGCGCCGAGTGGAGCGGACGCAGGCAGCCCGGTCCGGACAACCAGCGGGCTCCCAGGCGCTGCGGCGGCGCGGGGCGCGGGGCATGCGGCGCGGCGTCGTGACGTCACGGTGGCGGCGGCCGTGGTTGGCGCAGGGTCAGGGCTGCAAAGTGTGAATTACGCCGGGCTCGCGCCGGCAGCGGAGTGGAGGAGGCTCGGGGGAGGGAGGGCTGGGCTCCAGCGGCCAAGCTGCTCTCTGCTCCGCGCCCGTGCTCCCGGCCCGGGCCAGCTCTCGCGCCGCGGGCACCAGGGCAGCCGGATCCCCTTTAACGCTGCCTGCCGGGCTCCCGCGTCCGCTGCAGCCCTTCCCGCCGCCAGCCGCGCGGAGGCTGGAGGCGTCCGCGGCCGCCAGCGCCGCCCGCCCGCGCGCGCCTCGGCCCCAGGTCCCCGCGGCGCGGCCCCCTCGTAGCGCAGGGGCGGGCGACCGCGGACTGGCGGGCGCCGCGCGGTTCCAAGGCGGACGTGTTCAATGGAAGTATGCTACCAGCTGCCGGTGCTGCCCCTGGACAGGCCGGTCCCCCAGCACGTCCTCAGCCGCCGAGGAGCCATCAGCTTCAGCTCCAGCTCGGCGCTCTTCGGCTGCCCGCATCCCCGGCAGCTCTCGCAGGTAACCGCCGCCCCGGGGCCCGCACCCACAGCTCAGTGCTTTTGTCTTTTGGGGGGACTCGGGCCATTGTTCCTGCCTCTGTAGGCTGGTCTCCCCCTTCCGAAAGCCTTTTGCCCTCCGCTGTGCTCACTGCCCCTGGCCTCTGCGACCCTCGCCGCTGCTAACCCGTCACGCCCGCTGCTAGCCTCAAGCAATGACTTTGTCCTCCCCTCCTTTCTCCGCCGTCTCCCACAAGTTGGGCCTCTTGTCCCTTAGTTGTGACCTGGAACACACCTGTTCGCCCCCACTCTCCCCCGCCCCCCACCGGTGCTGCTTCGCGAGCCTTGCAGTGCTGTGCTGGTGCTGAGGTTCTCAGAACAATGGGCCTGGATATCCCATTGTGGTCCTCATCCGAACTGCGGAACTGCTCCTTTTTAGAGAATGGGCCTAGGTGTCAGGAACTGGTGTGCAAAGTTGATGGTTTCCAATCAGTTTTGTCGCTTGATAAAGGCGTTTTTAGTACAGAAACCACTGATGGGCATTCACAAAGGACTTTATTTCCGATGACCCAACACCAGTTGCTCCTAAGCATTTTAATTTTTTTTTCTATGAAGTCCTTGGCTCAACTCTGTCGTTGGGTAAAATTTGGTTGCCAGATTTAGACTAAAGAGAAAGAAGAGTTTTATTTTGTTTACGTATGAATCTGGTCCCCTCATTGCCTGCTGCCAGAAGTTCTGTGTTTATGAGGTTACTTTTGGGGATGGGTACCACTCCACTCAGTTGAGCCTCAGCCATTCATTCATTCATTCATTCATTTGTTCGTTCGCTTGCTTGTTTGTGACAGAGCCTTTCTAAATTGTTCAGTCTTGCCTTTAACTCATGATCTTCTTGCTTCAGACTTCCACGTACCAGGCCTGAGCTATCATCATCCTGGGTCCCATTTTCATTTCGTTAAATAAAGTATTCTTCGTCTTTTTCTGTTGCTTAGTGTTTCTTTACCCTGTATAGCACACCATTTCTCCCCTCAATTGCATTGTAAGTACTATAAGCAAGATATTTTTAAAAACTGATAGTATGGACAGCATCTTTTAGAGATTTTGCTTATCTCCACTGAATTCTCTGAATTCTATTTGTCATTTGCCTTTTTTTTTTTTTTCTTTTTTTCTTTTTTTTTTTTTGCCTGTGAGATAGAGCAGGAGTTCTATGTTAGTTTCTTTTCGAAGAATTCTTATTTAAGGTCAGATTCTTGTCTGATACAAGGGAGTATGCTAATGAATTCAGTGTAAAAATACTAAGTGGCTTTTCAAGTAATACTTTTGTTACTTTGAAGTGTAGTTTGTGAGCTGTATTTTTATTATTGCTTAACACATTTTAAAGTTCCAGAATAATATCAAAAGATATTAAAGCACTCGTGAGAAGGTTTTTAATAATAGTAATTAAAGGTCTTTAATGGAAGTAACTTCTTCATTTCTAAATACTGTTTTCTTCCTCAGATCAGCAGACATGACAGATATCCACTTTCACTTACATATAAATAGTAAAAGCACACTTTATATAAAGTTATAAAACATGTGTTACATGTTTTTGCTTCCTGAGTAGGAAATGGCCGATAGGGAAGATTCAGGGATTGAAAGCAAAGGTGATCCCAAGAGTTTTACCTAGTGGCTTAATTACCATACAAAGACCAATTTAAGCTTCACTTTCTTTGCCTATCCCTAGACTAAGATTTAAGTGGGCAATGGAATTTTTTTTTTTCTTTTCTTTTCTTTTCGGAGCTGGGGACCGAACCCAGGGCCTTGCGCTTGCTAGGCAAGCGCTCTACCACTGAGCTAAATTCCCAACCCCCAGCAATGGAATTTGAAAACTACGACTGTGGCAAAAAACCCAAACTAACAAGAAACCACAAATTCTACAGAATTATACCTATTTTACTAGCTCTTTAAAGCTTCTGAACAATTTCCAGATCTCCAAGAGAGTCAGTTGGAACTCCTTAGGTTTGAGAGACAAAATTTTCTTAATGAAT
The DNA here is from genome assembly GCF_011064425.1 of Rattus rattus. NCBI lineage: Eukaryota > Metazoa > Chordata > Mammalia > Rodentia > Muridae > Rattus > Rattus rattus. Next base: position 134,681,421 of record NC_046156.1, read on the forward strand.
ACATAACCTTTTTCCTGGTGTACATCACTCAGTGTTACAGGGATTATAAGCTCACTTGGAAGCTGAGGTGGGTATATTGCCATTATTAATGCTTTGTGTATGGCTTAGTAGTAAATCATGCATTGGAACTGAGTACTGTGGGGATAGATGGGAATATGTAATGGGAAAAAAGAGGTAGATAATCTTAAATCTTACTCAGAGCTCTTTAAAACAAGCCTTTGGTTGACTCACAAGCTCCATACCCTTGAATCTTTAGTTCCTAAGCTAAAGGTTACCGAACTTGGAAGAAGTTTAGGTAGTTTTGTTATTTTATTTAAGAGACTTAAAATTTTTCTCTAGCTGCTAAGTAGAATTTTAATTACAAATTTCTATTTTAAAATATGTTCAAAACTAGTTATTTCAGTTCTTCATTTTTACCACAGTATTAGATAGAATACAGCTCATAGTAGGAAATTAATAAATATTTAAGTGAATGAATAGATGAAATTGCCTCAGACTGAGCTGAGTATCAATTTTAAATTTGAAACAGTGGGAGATCAATGTACAGTAATGACTCATTTATCTAAAATTTGGTTTCAAACATGTAATTGTAGACAAAAAATGATCCAGATAAGGTGCAGAAAAATTCTGAGCAGGTAGCAAAGGCACTTGGTGCCAGTTCATGGAAGCTTGGCCACCCAAGTCCATTCCTCAGACCCCATATAAAGGCAGACAAACTACCTCCATGGTTCTCCTCTGACCTCCACATTTTAGCTGTAGTATTAAGACACACCCCCAGTACACACACACCACACACACATGCACACATACACATAGAGAGTAATACTTAAAACAAGACTCTAAGCAACCAACATAGATCTGGGCATCATCTCAAAGCCAGTGAGGTTGAGCAAACTTCTAAGTAGCAGGAAATCTGAAATGGAATTACAAGCAGCTATAGGCCATTCACTGTATAGAAGCTCTAGTGGACAGCTGACATACCACAAGGGAAGGATGGAGGAAAAATTCTCACAAGCTAGCAAGATTTTTAAAGGTACTGTAGGAATATTTAGCTTAGGAATTTGAGTATTGTGTAGCAAAATGCTTATTTGTCAAACAAACAAACAAACAAACAAACCACTGCATAGAGTCAACTTTTCCAAGTTGAAAGGTTTACTCTGTTAAGAGAGAGAGAAAGAGATAGAGATCTGTGTTCCAGTTAATGTTTTTGTTCAAATGGTAAAGCTGATGAAAACCTCTGTAACACTTTTTTTCTGCAGAGACATTGACATTGGATCTTAGTCATGATATTTTTCAAACAACTAATATGAGATTTCTGAATTACTTGACGAATGAGGATAATAAATGAAACCTATTTGTTGCTAGTTTGGATACCTGTTGCATAGAGGAGCTTAAACACTGGTCTTTCAGAACAAAGTTCATATTTGAAAAGAAAAAAGGTATAATTTGTACTGCCTTCACCGCTGATGTTTTACATATTTATGATTCAATAAATGTGAAAGTTAAGGTAGTGTGTTAGTCAGATTTGGAGGCTGTGCTGGCTCGTTTGATGTCCACTTTCACACAAGCTAGAGTTATTTGGGAGGAGTGAACCTCCTTCGAGAGGGTACCCCCACCAGATTAACCCCTGGGCATCCTGTGGTGCGTTCTTTTTGATTGCTGATAAATGAGGAAGGACCCTGCTCACTGTAGGTGGTGCCACTCTTGGGCTGGTGGTTCTGAGTACTATTAGGAAGCAGGCTGAGCAAGCCATGAGAATAAGCAAGGAAGCAGCACTCCACCATGGCCTGCGCATGTATTCCGTGCTCTGGCCCAACTTCCCTGGATGATAAATTACAAATAAGTTGCTTTGGTTATAGTACTTAGAAAAGTAGCTAAGATATAGGCATAGGAACACATTTTATTTGGATCAATAATCCGAAGTTTGATTTTTAAAATAAAAAAATTTAAGTGTTTTTACTGAACAAAATGTTAATTTCCTGAACAAAGTGTTAGGATACAGAATATGAATACAAGCTATTACATATAGTCCAATTTTATTGTCCCAACTGGTCTAGCATTACAGTGTACTTGAGACTGTCCCCAAACCTGTAAGCTTTCTGCCTTTGCCTTCAGAATACCAGGATTAATACCACAATGAGTCAACTTTGAGGTCTCATTTACAACTCTTGTGTAGAGTTGTACACAACTTTCCCCACCCCCCCTCCCTGGTTTTGGTTGTTTGAGACCAGGTCTCAGGTAGCCAGCCTCATCTTGAACTTACTGTATAGCTGAGGGTTTTGAACTTCTGTTTCTCCTACTTTTAATTCTGAAGTTCTGGAATTGCAGGAATGCAACACTATGTAAAAACCTTTTTTTTTTTTTCAAATATAGTATTTCATGCAAGGAAAAACCCACACAAACTCTTGCAAATACAGAACACTAAGACTCTTTGTATTAGATGTTAGAAAATTTAAAGGATTCAGAATTTAAAAAAAAAACAACTTAGATCTTGCTGCCCTAACTTTTTTCTTTCTTTTTTACCCTCATACAGATTGAGGGAAGAAAAAGAATATCTGTGGGGTAGGTACTGTATTGGAGTCACCAAGTGTGATGACGCACCTAAGATCCTGAAATAAACTGGGGTAACCCAGGGTAGCTGTTGACCTTTAGCCCAAGGACTAAAGATTAAGTAGACGTTTCCAGACAAATTAGTAAATGTAGGGGAAAGGGGAGAAAGGGCGCATTGTGTAGATAGATCTGTACTCTGAACTCTCCAGTGTGATGTCACTGTGATAGCCACTAACTATGTAGGTAGTGGTGGTCAGTTGAAATGTGGGTATGACTCAAGACAAGAAATTATAGTTGAGTTTGAATAAAGCAAGTGCCAAGTGAAGCAACAGCAAATCGTTGTCTACTGATTGTTAGCAAGAGTCAGGTTGATGGATCAGCAGCACATTCTTCAAATGTTGCACACTTTCTGTCAAGCTTTTGTTTGTGTACATAAAACTCCCTTTAATGGATGCCTTCATGCCTGCTAGGTAAAGTCTTTGGAATCAATCACTAGCTCGTGTCAAACGGTAAGAACACTGTTTTGGCTTTCTGTCCGGTCTCTGTCCTGTCATAGTACCAAGACAAATAATCATTGTCCTTTAATCTCTATTCATATGTCACCAGACCTTATAAATATTTGTTCCTGTAGTAGATGGGCTGCACCTGGGTTTGTTGATTACAGTAAGCAAGAGAGAGTATGCTTTCTCAACTGTTGTTTGAACGATTTGCATTTTTATTGTGAAATTCATTTGCATATCTTACAATCCTTTTTAACTGCTCCTAATCCCATATCACTTTGTAAGTGTGCATTATGCAAACTTTTTGACTCTTCACAAAGCTACCCATGAATGTTGATAGGGATGGTAGGCACTCAGTTTGTAAGGGGCCTGTGCTGTTGCTCTTACAGTTGACAAAAGGGTTCAGCTTCTATAGCAGAGCAGAATGTTTTTATTACTGCTCCATGGCTCCACCTACTGGTAGAGATGGGTCTTAATTTTCAGAAGATAATGGCTAACTTGGTAACTTGAGTTTCAGCAAAGCCTACACTTCTCAAAGTTTTGAATAGACTGAAATACAACTTTGGAGCATTAAATGAAATTGGCAAATGAAGAAACATTGTCCTTGCTTTAATTATAAAAATAATAATTACTGCTCATTTCGAAGTAACACCTACATGTTTGATTTTTTTTTTTTTTTTTTTTTTTTAGCTGATGCTTTTAATCTTTATAAGTGTTCTCTGTAAAATAAGTACATTACTCCCATTTGTGCCCAGTAGTTAATAGAGCTCTGGAATGCTTTGATAGAGACATCTTTGTTCCTTACTCTTACTAATTTCACATGCCTTACCTATGAAGGTAAGGACTATAGTTGGAAGTTCAGGTTAATGGATTATGTGTGAATTTTGATGGCCTATGAGAATGTAGAAAGAAAATCAATGTGACACATTGGATCACTCCGGGCTTTTAGAGCACATGGGAAATATGTCATTCTAGAGGCGGTTTTAATGACTAAATCATGCTACTGGTGACCCAGGGTAGGAAGAGATTGGAAACCACTTCTTTGATGGGTGACTAAAGAAAGTAGAGTCACCTTATTTGGAAGGAGAAATTGAGTTGGAGGTGGACATTGCTGTATGGGATGGTAGAGTCATGTGCCTTCCAGCATTTGGAGCTCTGTCTTGTGAATGAGAGGAAAAAAGGCAAATCTGGATTTGTCCTGTATTCCCACTTGTTTGCCTTTTGTGCGAAGTGTCTCTAATGAGGAGAAAACATAAACTTCAAGTTGTTATTTGTCACGGGGACACAACTGGGTTTCGGGAGTGACTTAAACTCCCGGTGGGTGTGACTTCAGTCTGTGCGTTTCCTGTCTGTTTCATTTTACCACATGTGAAAGCACATGTCTTAGTTGCCGTTCTGTTGCTGTGCAGAAACACTATGACCATGGAAACATATAAAAGAAAGTGTAGATTGGGGCTTACTTAGCTCAGAGAGTGAGTCTGTGATCAACACGGCAGAGCATGGCAGCCAACAGGCAGGCAGGCACTGCTGCAGGAGCCGAGAATTTACACCCTGGTCAGCAGAGACTGGACCTGTTGGGTGCCTTCCTCATTCAAACCACCACAGTATATTGCTGAGTATGGATGGGGTGAGGACCAATAGCTGGGAACAGTAGATGGCAGGAAAAGGGATTGAGATGGGGCACTTGAATAAAGTGTTACATTAGTTGTTTTAATTAGTGCTTCTAATCCTTAAAAACTGAGTTTGCAGACTAGCCTGCCTGAAGCATTACACTGAACTTTAGAATGGACTGCCCTATCCCAGCTTCCTCATTCTTAATATGGCTGGTTTTAACTTTCACATTTACAATTTTCTTTTGTATAAAAGAAGGTTACAGTTATACTTACGGAATAGTACCTGAGTTATAATCTATTGTGTGTCTCTTCAGGATGACATTGAATTAAATAAATGCTTGTAGAGTTAATGCCTTCACTTGCAAATTTACTTTCGGGACACTATCCTGAATTATTAGAAATGTTGATAAGGCTGAATTGTTAAGGATATGTATCCCATTATTTGTCATTATGAAAAATTAGGAATAACAAATAATTTCTCAATGGCTAAGTTCAGTTTTCTTGTTATAGAATATGGTAATTAAATCATTTCTGTTTTATCCAGATACGTAAACACTTTGAAGAACTAAAGGCATAATAGTTTGGATCACATACAGCAAAATACGTTCCGTATTTTTTTTTCTAATTTTTGTATGCGTAGCTACTAAATGCATTAAAAACATTTAATTGTGGGTAAAATGCTTAAAACATATTTAAGTGGAGAAAATTTGAGATATCCTAGAATTTCCCAATTAACCTAAAAATGAAAACAAAAAAACCTCATAATGTATAAAGGTATCACTCACACAAACACACATGCTTGCAAAAAGAAAAAGCTAGCTATCGCTCCAGATGTTAACACTGCCTCGGGATGATGAAATTTAAGTAATTTCTGGTTTTTATTTAGAAGTTTACATATTCAGTTTACGATATCAGTTTGTCAGTTCTTCTTTGCAGATCAGTATTTAGGAATGAAAAAGTGAAGCTGGCTGTTTTTGGGTGAGATTGCTGGCAAACAGCGGGCTGCCTTATGGGATTGTAAATTCTTTACTATAGTGATGATGGAGTGGTGGCTTGAAAGGTGGTGGAGCATCACTGTTGTAGGGGATGTTGCTTCCTTCTGAAGTCACCATTTAATAATCCTCTGGGTAACTCAAGTTCACCAGGTCTGCTCGTGTAGTTCTGGCTGCTGTACAGCAGTTTCACCCTGCAAGGGAGAGGCTGGGAAACAGTATGGATGTACTGCAGGGAGTAAGAGCTATGTCATCAGAGCTGGTGAGAAGGCCTTTAAATGGCACCAGTAGAGGGGAAGGACTGGGTGCTTTGTGAGGCCGTTGCCTCTGGGAGGGTCAGATAGTCCTACTTTTTAAATGTGGGAGAGCTTGTAGATCACAAAGTAAGTAACAAAGATGCTGGTGGGAAGAAGCAGCCCTCCCTCCCCTGTCTTCCTGCCTCCTCTTCGATGCTTTGCAGTTCTGATGATTGAAGCCAGGGCCTCACACATAGAGACAAGAGCTCTGTTACTGAGCTGCATCCCCAGGCCCTCTGCTCTACTGCGCTCTGACATTTGGGGATTAGTCCAGAGTATAGGGGTGAGGAGGCAGTCAGGCCTCATGGTAGACTTAGATCCTTCCTGATGCAAGACCCTTAGACTCCAGGGAGTGTCATCCAGGCCTCAGTGTTAGTAATGATAAAGCGTTTGCTTTGTCACTTAATCCCTAACTTAAGATGGGTCTTGTTAAAATTCTCCATCCATTAAAAACACATGACCAGTTCATGACTATATCAACTTTCTGTTTTCTGTTCTTTTTGAACCCACACTTTCTCTCTACATGTTATTGTCCCAATGTATCCTTTTAGACTGGAAAATATTTTTGTTAATCACCTATTATATTCTTTCCACAAAAAAAGTGAGCTTTAAAGTTGAAAGTTTCTCATGAACTGAGTAAATGGCTCTAGGACAGAATTATAACGTAAAAATATAGTGACCCACACCTATAATCCCTGCATTCTGAGGTAGAGGCAGGAGGATCAGGGGTTTATGGTTGGTCAACTGCATGGGCCAAGACTCTGTCTTGATGTCAAAAAAAACATGTAAATGAAACCTAAACTCCCCGAGTCCACAGGGCTGTGTCAACTTTTGAGTTATTTTGGTCTGGGTTATTGCTGCACTCCTGGCTAGTAGTAGACAGTAGATAGTAGTAGAAAACATGAATCACAAAATTTTTAATAAATATTAAAGTAAAAATTTACCAGAGATGGATTTTCAGTGGTACAGATTGGTGTGACTTCATTCAGTTCTGTCATCTCTCCACTGTACTCAACACTAGAAAATACAGTGGATTGTTTTCACTAGAAAATACAGCAGCATCTTGAGGCCCCAGGGAGCAGGGAGACCTGGCAGGGGTTGGGGGTAGGATATCCTCTTGGATACAGAGAGGAGGAGGAATAGGATAAGGAACTGTGAGAGGATGAACCGGGAAGGGGACAAGGACTGGACCGTTAAAAAATAATAATAAAAGTAATTTTAATTTTTTTTTTTATTCTTTTTTTCGGAGCTGGGGACCGAACCCAGGGCCTTGCGCTTGCTAGGCAAGTGCTCTACCACTGAGCTAAATCCCCAACCCAAAAGTAATTTTAAAAAAGAAAGAAAATATCATGTCTTGTGTTGATTCGATACCTTTTTACCATAATATTGAAAGTTTGATAGCTTTTGATTACTATAACAAAATACCAAAGACAAGCAGCTTACAAAGAGAAAAGGTTTATTGTGGTTCACATTTTATACATTTCAATTCATGAACAGTTGACTCTGTTGCCTTTGAGCCTATGGTGAAACAGCACATCATGCTGAGGGCCCATGTTACACTAAACCTCCCTCTTGGCCAGGAACTTAGTAGGGGAAGAAGCTAGGGTCCTACCTTTTCCTTTAAAGGGCACACTGCTACTGACCTGAACACCTCTCATGAAGTCCCACCTCTCAACGGTTCTGCGCTCCTCTAACAGTGCCATGCTGGGACTTTACTAACTAGCACTTGGAAGGCACATCAGATCCAGTGGTGGCAGAATATTTACTTACTTAGAGACAAGGTTTCTGTGTAATCCTGGCTATCCTGGAACTCAAACTGAGAGATCTATCTGTCTCTGCCTCCCCCCTCCCCTCCCTTTTCCCTCCACCTTTCAAATCCTGGGGTTAAAGGCCATGTGCCACCATGCCCAACTCAGAAACCTATTTTTAAATTTAGTAGTTTGGGGTTAGGGAGATAGCTCAGTGGTTAAGAGTACTTGCTGATCTTGCAAGTGACCCAGTTTCAGTTCCCAGCACCCATATGGCAGCCCTCGATGGTCATAACTACAGTTTCAGGGGATCTGATGTCCTCTCTGGCCTCCGTGGACACCAGTGATACACAATGCACACATAGGGGTATGTGTGTGCATGCATGCACGTGCATCAAAATACTCATAAAAATAAATACATCTGTGGTGGTTTGAATAGGTATGACCCTCATAAACTCATGTGTTTGAATGCTTGGCCCAGAAGGAGTGGCAGTATTGATAGGTGTGGCCTTGTCAGAGGAGTTTGTCAGTGTCACGTGTACTTTGAAGTCATACATACTCAAGCTATGGCCGTTGTGGCACACAGGCCCCTTCTGCTGCCTGCAGATCAAGATGTAGCACTCTCTGCTCCTCTACCACCATGTCTGCCTGCGTGCTGCCATGCTACCTGCCATGATAATGGACTAAACCTCTGAAACTGTAAGCCAGCCTCAATTAAATGTATCCTCAATAAGAGTTGCCTTGATCATGGTATCCCTAAGACAACTTCTTTTAATTGGTAGATCATAAATATGCTATATTTTAGTACTTTTTATTATTCTGAGGTATATGTAGCAGTGTCCCTTGTGCAAATTTTAATTCTTTGTCAGCTTGCAACTAGATTTTCATGGAATTATTGTCTTAGAGAAAAGATTTGATGTCTTTTGTTTAGTCTTCTTCTACCATGCGTATTTTGAAATATCTGAAATACTCTTCTGGCTTTCCAGGCGTTGTTAGACAAACCCCAAGTCAATACTTACTTTGTGGTGAGTTTCAAAAGCAGTCAGTGTTAAGGTTTTTTTTCCTCTTTTAAGGAGCTCAGTAGTTAAGATGATGAGGCCTGGTGACTAGATCCAAGCACCCAAAAGTTGGAACACCTTTTAACTACATCTCCAAGTGACCACAAGTCCTCCACTGACCTGTGCACACACCTACACATGTGTACATACACACACACACACACACACACACACACACACACACACAGAGCGTTTGAAATATCTTCATGAAGAGGCTAAAAAGAGGAAGGAGTGAAAGGGGACCGGAAGTTCAAGCAAAGGGGAAGCAATGTGCTGTGTCAGCAAAATGGTTCTAGAAAATTGTTTAAGTATGACTGGCAAGGTGGCCTGGTGGGCAAGGGCACTCACCACAAAGTGTGACAACCTGGGTATGATCCCTAGAATACACATGGTGGAAAGAGAGAGCAAGTTCCTGCAAGTTGTCCTTTTATGTGCAAGTATGCACACTCACAAACACACAAATAAATGTAAATGTTTAAAGAAAGAAAAAGAAACTTGAAGATGAAGTTGAGGGCCCGATCAGTCTCCTGAAGACTTCAGGACTGTGCTCGACATAACGAGAGCTGCTGCTCGCTGTGTTATCTGTCCCCTTACTGTTGTTTCATCCTTGTGGCCGTACAGGCATGTGTCTTCTACATTGTCATGAGGACTCCCCCTTTTCTGATGTGGGAGGAGTCACTGCGCAGCCTGGGCTTTGAATTTGGAGCCTTCCTTCCTCCATCTCCCACATGCCAGGGTTGCGGTTGTGTGCCGCCATGCCTGCCTTCTCCGTGGTTTTCATTATCCTTAGTCTCAGCTGTTTTCATGACTCTGAGAATGTTTGAAAGGGACAGTTTAATAATTCCACCCCCAACATTTTAAAGGTATGCAGAGTGTGTCGGTTACACAGCTGGAAAGCAGAGAAGTTAGGAGCGTAAACTTAGTTCAGTCATCCATTACTCTTTCTAAATTGTCTTCAATCTCTTTTTGTCAGTTCATTATATAAACATTTTAAGAAAAACAATGAAAAAGTGAAAAAGTCTATTTTAAGAGAGGCAGTACCATCTGACTCTTAAAAACAAGAATACCTGTTAATAGTTGTCAGAAGATTGGAGCTTTCTAAGAAGCACATAAGAAAATGTGCACAGCTTCTGATAGCAAAGGAAACAACAAATGATTGTTGAGGGAGGGCAGGGAACTACTCTTGTATTGGCAAGATGTGAGCACATGATTATTCTTTGTAAAATGAGTGTGTGTGTGTGTGTGTGTGTGTGCGCGCGCGCGCGCGCGCGCGCGCGTGTGTGTGCGTGTGTAGGGGCAGGGGATAGGAATGGAGCTGGAGTTTAGAGATGATTGTGAGCCATCACTTGGTTGCTAGGAATCAAACCTGGTTCCTCTAGAAGAGCAGTCATTGCTGGTAATTACTGAGCCATTTATCTCTTCAGCCTAGCAAATGAAAAATTTTAAGTGACTATAACAACTTTTTTTGAATCCTGGAATTTGTCAATGCAGCATTTTAATTTTAAATAGGTTCAGATTTATGTCCGTGATTTTTTTAAATGTGTGTGTACTGTGCGTGCACACACGCTTTCGCGTTTGCCTGTGCCTGCACATGCTACAGTATGTATGCAAGTCAGAGGATGACTTGCAGGAGTCAGTTCTTTCCTTCTGCTATGTGGGTTCTGGGGAATGTACCCAAGTCATCAGGCTTAATGGCAAACACCTTTACCTGCCAAACCATTTTGTCAACCCTGTATCTGCATCTTTCTATATAACACTTTGTATTAAATAAAAGGTATTGTAGCATTTGCCAGTAGAGAATTGGTTAAATTTATAGTATTTTATCTTTGCAGTGCTAAGGACCAAAACCAATGCTTTAGATGTGAAGCAGGCACTCAACCAGCTAGCTATATCCCAAATCAATTGATGACATTTTAATTTAACAGAAAACAATATTCAATAAAGTGATGCTATATAGCCAGATTTATCATGGGAAAATTACACAACCATTTGAGTGAGGGAGTAAATTAGTTGAAAATGGTAAGTTACCTGCTTGCCTTCCCTCCTTCTCCCTCCCTCCCTTTCAGGGAGGGAAGGCATTTTTGAGATCTCACTGTGCAGCTGTCCTCCACCTTCTAAGTGCTGGGATGATAGGCAAGTGTTACCATGCCTAGCTAATTAATGTAGCTTCCTAGGTAGCATCTATATTTATAGGTAAAATCATGATGATGCTATAGATACCAGACTATCAATACATAAGATGTATAAGGTTGTAGCTGTCTTTGGGTAGTGAAAATTGTGGCAGTTTTCACTATCTTTATACTTTGGTGATTTCTTATTACGTAATGAGAACTTTTTGTAGTCTAAAATCAACAGAGATATTCTTGGAAACCTACCCATTTTAAAATGATTTGAATTTATTAGTTCAGTTTGAACATTGTCCAAGTAGAATTTTAAAATTCTGAGAAGACCAGACTTTTGTGAATTTAGTAAAATAGTAATGTATTCATCACTGTGTTCCTGAGCCTGACATTAACTGTAAACATAGATATATTTCAAGTAGACAAGTGTTGTGCAACCTCTTGGTGTTTAGAAGGTTGTAGCCTGTAGTTTTAAGCCTTTGCTCTCGGATCAGCAACACTACCAGCCCCCACCTGCCCTCCCTTTTGTTCTACCCACCTTTAGCTCCTGGTGACCACAGTACCAGCCCTCTCCCAGCTTTCCTGAATCCTCAGATAAAAGGCCACAGGGAATAATTTTATGCTTGCTTAAAACTGCCCCCAACACGTGCACACTTGTATCTTGCCTTCTTGGCACAATTGCTAGGTGTAATATCTCCTGCCTGGAAATTTATCATCAATTTCTAATTTTCAGTCCAGCTAGATTCTTCCTCCAGGATAGAAGTGCCACAATGGCACCTTTCAGAGCCTTCCACCCTGGGCGTCATGCTTTGCTGACACTGCAGGACGGTGCCATTGATTGCCTTTGTCCCTTGGCAGGTTGTGTGACTCCTTCAATACTGTGTGAGCTAGTCCTCAGATTCCTCCAGATCCGGTGTCCAAAGTGTATAGTGTCTTCAAAAGGGCATTTTCTGGAAAGTACCAGGGGCAGCAGCTATACCTACGCTGTTTTGAGGTCTCTTGGACTCCCTTGAGCAACAACTCAAAAGGTTTCCTGTGCCTGGCACTGGGGTATTTGCTAGTTAATGGTGTTTAGGGGAGCATTGTTAACCTTAATTAGAGTATCTTCAATTAAACAACATATATGCATAGGAGTGAGTGTGTGTATGTGTGTGTGTGTACACGTGTGCACGTGTTGGGGGCAGTTTTAAGCAAGCATAAAATTATTCCCTGTGGCCTTTTCAGTCATCTTGTGTGTCTTTTCTACTTCTCCAGCAGTCTTGCCATTTCTCTTCCCTCCACAGGTAAGTCTTCCCCAGTCATCTTCTCCCATGTCCCCCTTTCCTAGCAACTGTGTCCTGTTACCCCCTTCTAGTGTTCCTGTGGTTGTTGTCCCATCCCTATCATGGGCCCTTTTAGGTTTCTCCACGTTACTATCTATAGTTACTCCACGTTATAAAGAGTCTGAGTTAACTTCCATAAATAAAAGGTCTATATTACTTCACTCAGTATAATAATGTGTAGTTGTAGTTACATGCAAATTCAGCTATAAAGAAAACTGACGCCAAGCATAGTGTTTAACGTATAGCATGGAAGAGAACACTGCAGGCTTAATGGATACAAAGTATAGAGGTGTGATGGGGCGCTCTCTCTCTCTCTCTCTCTCTGAGGCCCTGGGTTCGGTCCTCAGCTCCAGAAAAAAAAATGGAAAATTACATGAAGAACCCCAAGATTTTTTGTATTACCTTAGATGAGTAAGTTCAACTAAAGCAACCCACTGTGGTTTTGATTGATAGACAATGGCTGAAATTTGTGTATCACAAATTCTGGCAGGAACCTCACAGTGTGACCTGACTTAGAGTGAATATCTTTATAATCATATAAGAGGAGATCATTTGTTATTGGGACAAGACCTAAACCCAACAGCAGGTGTCTTTGGGAATATGTAGAGACCAAGGTGCACTTGAAGGAAGCTAAGTGGATCTGCCTGCTGAGCTATGGCGTGAGGCAGCAGCACATCAGCAAACCCAAGGCGTATTGGATTCAGCAGGAACTAGGAAGTGGGAAACCTTCAGACCACACACTCCTCAGTGAGTCTCCCACATGAACTGGGGAGAAGAAATGTCTCTGGTTTTAATTCCTCTGATTTGTAATACTGTGTGGGAGCAGCCATAGGAAATGGACACAAATGGCCTTAAGTTTTGTGTTTTCTGTATTGTGTGTATATTATGTTTGTGTATGGAGACCAGAGAACAACCATGTGGTATTTTCTCTTATAGTTTTGAGCTTGAACTGAGGTAACCTGATTTGCACATAAATACATTTGCACATAACATACAATTGCAAAGTGTTTTTTATGTTCATTTGGATAATTTATGAACTTAAGTTGTAGCCTCTGGATTTAGGAACCAGAAAACCTTTACAAAGACCCAGGTGCTTGGTTCCGAAGACAGATAGGAATCAGCCTATAAGGTCCCTTTTCTGTTGGTGTCCTTGGTATCGCCTGGACAGGGCACCTTTTCCTATACGTGAAGTCTGTTTCCATAGGTGGTTGAGTTTTTTTTGTTTTTTTTGTTTGTTTGTTTGTTTTTGTTTTGTTGTTGTTGTTTTTTCTTGTGAGACAGGCTCTCTAAGTAGCTCTGGATGTCCTGGAATTTACTATGTAGACTGGTCTCTAACTCACAAACATTCACCTGCGTTTGCCTCCTGAATGCGAGGATTAAGGGCACACACCACTATGCCTGGCCAAGGTTGAAACAGTTTTTAAAACACAGGTTAAATGGTGTCAGTCAGCTCAAAATAACAGATTTTGTGCATGTAAAATCCAAGTTCCCTTGCTTGGTGTGGGCCTCCGTGATCAGGTCCCATTCCTTCCTCTCTGTCTGTCACAGTGGTCTCTTCTGTCTGAATGTGCCCGCGTTAAGGCTCATGATTCTCCCAGGGCTCTTTGCCGTCAGTCCCAGCCCATGCGCAGAAGAACTTGGTCTGGCCTCCTTCTGTTAAATTATGTGCAAAATACCTTCCTTCACCTGTCTCATCCTTGACTTGTGTGACATTTGGCACACACACACACCCTTACCTGTCTGCCTCTACCTGCCGTTGGCTCCATTTCCCCTGCCTCCTGCGACCATAAAACACACGCTTAGCATTTCCACTTCGCTGTCTCTGGTGTGCAACAAATTAAGGTCTAGACAGAGAAAAGTGAAAGGTTCTTATCTCATTCTTAGGTCAGAACTTAGGCTTCCCTTAGGAGCAATCTCAAATTATTTAATAATTTCATATCGTAATGCCATCTTTATCTTTGTCCTGTTTCTAACTTGTCTTCAGTTTTATTGGCAGTGCCTTATTCTCTAAATATATGTAAATCTCACATAAGAATATATTGGAAATTAGGGGCTGGAGAGGTGACTCAGTGGTTAAGAGCACCAAGTGCTCTTGCAGGGTACCTGGGTTTGATGCCCAGTGCCCACGGCATCTAACTACAGCTCCAGGGGATTTAGCATCTTCTGAACTCTGGGTAGCAGTAGGTGGTACATAGACATATAGACAAAACACATATAGCATAAAATAAAAATACAAACATAGCAAAATAAGAAATTAAAGTTTATCAGACCAAAGCCAAAATAATAAAAACAGAAAAAATGTAGTGGGATTTAGAAAAGGAGTGGCATAGCTGTGACTTGCAACTTGTGGGATTTGAACTGAGCTCTTTCCAGCTAAACTTTCTGTGCTGTGCTGTGTGTGGTGGGGAGCCACAGGGGTGGAGCTGCAGGGAGAGGGGATTGTGATGGCACCTGTGATGGGGGGTGGGACACAGGGCTTCAGTGGCTGTATGGGGAGGGTTGCTGTAGGGGCGAAGCCACGGGACTTGGAGGATGGGGGCTGGGGGAGCTGTTTCTCTGGGAGAGTAGGAGGTGTAAACCTGGAGTTAGGATAGGAAGCCGCTCCTCTGAGATGTAAATAGCAAGTGCTTGTGTTTTGCTTCTATAAGAAGAACTAGGTGATATTTAAATAGAACTTTATAAAGTAACTCAAATTTGGGGGTGGAGCTAAATTAATATATGCTTGTTATAAAATACAAGGCTATAAAAATTTTTGAAAAAGAAGAAACATCACCTACAGTGCTACCACTCAGATATAACCACTGTTGGTTCCTATGCTGCTAAAGTCATACCCATCTGTTTCCATGAGCAGTGTGTGAGTGCCTTTTTATGCTTTGCCATTATTTTTAGTTTCTGTTTCTTAGATCTTGTTGATATTAAACTTGTACTTGATATTAATTACTATGTATCTTATGCTATTTGTTTATTGACTGCATTTGTTGTCATTTTAGCATAGCTATTAAATCAAATTTCTAATGTTTTTATGTTAAGAAGGGTCATTTTGTCATGTTTGTAATAAACTTCAACTTTTTAAATCATAATTTAATAAAAGGACATTCTGCTTTTATAGACAAGATTATCTACTAAGTCTTAACTCTTTTTAGTGATGTAATAACAGGAATAAGTTTATTATTAATAAAAATTTCAATATCTTCCACACGTAAACATGGCTTCATCATGACTTTGATAATAATTCTTTCCATTTTAGTAGCTACAGCGAGCACTGAACTTATTATCTCTGTATTTTCAATAATTAGTAAAAAAGGAAGCTGACATTTTACTTTTTGAGACTGTGTAATTGTAGGGGAAATTTATGCTTGAAAAAGAGAGCCTTCAATACTAGATGTCCTGTTAATGGCTGTCACAGGGCTCCGTGCCAGCAGGCTCTAATATTGTGATGTCTTCACTTCTATAGGTCTGACATTGAATTTAGGACCCATCTTCATAGTTTAGAATGTTCAAGTGGGACTTGTGTAAAAATGGCATGGAGTAAGAAATGTTCTCCACTTGCTTCTTTTCCTGTGTATCACAGTGAAAGTACCCCAAAGTCATTTCAGAGAACTTTCTGGAAGAGACTTTTAGGGTATCAAACCACAATCCACGAGCTGAGAAACATCTTGGATCCTGGGCTGTCTAGCTATGTGGGCTGCAGGCTGGTGACTACCTCAGTCTGACTCTGTCCCTTCATCTGTACAACATGCCCAATAACTGGGCTCTCTTGGGATTCCATAAGAATTAAAGTGGGAGTAAATAAGACCACAAAGCCTGCAACTGTTGTGCTTCGTAGTACACTGGCCACCCAGGTCCTTGTGGGCTAGAGTTACTGCGGGGAACTTTCACTTCAGGTTCACGTGCTATGGCTTTGGATTTCCGTTTGAATTTTCAACAGTTTACTTTGGGATACACCGATTTGCAGAAGACACAAAGCTAGCACAGAGAATTTCTACAAAGTTTCCTGATGTTAATATTACTTTAGCATGTTACACATTACCATCCATATGTGGGTATAGGCATCACAAACATGCACACAATATAACCATTTACTATAGTATAATTATCAATTAAATTACTCACTTTAGATCTGTCTTGTCTCTTCAGCTACAACTATCTGTAACTCCTGTTGAGTTTAAGTTATTGGGCACTAGACTTACAGGTTTCCCCATTGTTATTGTGTATTTGATATGATAAATTTAATGATATTCTGGTGAGATCAACCAGTAAGAAAAGAACTTTTGCTGCTCAAACCCTGAAACCACATAGGGAAAGGAGGAATTGGATTCCTAAAAGTTATCCTCTAACCTCCACAATTACTCATATTCTCTCTCTCTCTCTCTCTCTCTCTCTCTCTCTCTCTCTCTCTCTCTCTCTTTCCTCTCTCCTTCCCCCTTTCCCCTTCCCCTCCTTCTCTCTACTTCTGTCTTTCCCTCCCTTTCTCCCATTCGACCTCTCTCTTTCCCCTGCTCACTCACATGTGAGTGTAACCTTACAAGTTAAGAACAATGATATTAAAAAGGAAACCTAGTTTTCAAGGTGACTTTTTACCAGGTCCCTAGTTCAGCATTTTTTACTTTCCTAAATGCTTTTCCTAGCCAGGCAGTGATGGCACATGCCTTTTATCCCAGCCCTGAGGGGCAGAGGCAGGAGAATCTCTTAAGTTCGAGGCCAGACTGGTCTACAGAGTGAGTTCCAGGACAGCCAGGGCTACACAGAGAGAACCTGTCTCAAAACCCTACTCCCCCCCAAAAATCGTTTATTTTCTGAAAATTTGTTTACATATGAAAACATGTTGGTGTGTATATGGATGTGTATGTTATGCCATGCAGGACTTTAAACAAGAGGAATCATCAGAGCATTGCCCCATAAATCTGTAAATCTTGAGCATCTTAACATCACTGTAGTGGACATGTGTCTGTTAAAAAGTTGGCTGTGGGGGAAGCAACTGCTGCTGACATTACTTCTCACAGAATGCTACTCCAGGTCGTCTGTTAACATCCCTAGAGACAGGGAAACAGTAACACCAGTTACAGGTGTAATTTTGCATCTTGCAGAGTGTGCTGTCTTTTATGAGGAGCTCATGGTTGTAATGTGCAGAACTTAAAGCTAGTTATGGAGTGACAGTTGGGAAAATTGTCAAGGACTGTTGTACACTGGATGCTTTAAGGAATCTGATTTGTGGCACCAAGTAATTAGAGAGAAGATCTTGGGGACAAAAAGGACAAAGCCCTTATATATTTAAGCCAAACATCTTTGTGTTGTGATTTTCTTGGGATAGGAATGCATGAAGGACTTGATTCATGTTTTCATTCCAAAAATTCATATAGAGGTAAAATTATGACTTAGAATGCTTAAACTTGATTTTTATTTTAAATAAAAGATCTCGAAAAGTCAATCCTCGTCATTATTTACAATTACACTTCAATCTCCAATGAGAAGGTTCACTAAGGTAGACTTTACACATCTATGAAAACTAGGGTCTCAGGACTTCCATTATATGAGAGTATGCTGTAAGTCAGAGCCCTACTCATGAAGGTTTTTAGAGTGTTGACAGTAATTTTTTTCGTAACACTTTAAATGTATAGTGAGTGCTTCAGTGACTGTGCACGCCTGTGAACAGCTTGTAGCACAGTCCAGAAGGAGGGTGTGAATCAGGAGCTTCATGCATTGCATTGTCCTCACAGAACACTCAACTCCCATATTGACTTCTTTGTTCAGATCTTTCCTTGAATTTTCACAGTGAGTTCAAACAGTAAGGGAGGCACATTATCTAAATCTGTTGACCTGATCATTACAACTCCTTCCACAGCTTGTTTAGATTTTTTTTCTCTATCTTGAACTTCCTGTGGAATAAAACAGCTGTGAAGCTTCCCCATCTACCTCTTTACCACCCACTTTCCTCCAAATTGTATGTTAAATACTGTTCCCCTTTCCTGTTATTTTGCTCTCATATTTCATATTTTATTCCACCAAGAAAATTGTATGCCAGAATCAGACTTTTAATTACTGTGGTTTAAGAATTTAATAGTTGTTAGCACTATTCTCTCTGTTATTTCCTGACCCTATGCATGTTTATTCTACTACTGGGAGGCTTGTCAAAACTCCCCCTTTTTAATACTCAAAATATAAATATCTGATTGCATTTTTACCCAGATTGTTCTTATTTGTAGTCTGGGATAAATTGGCATTATGAAGCTGTGTGAGCATTTATAAAGAATACTAAAAGTACATTTAAAAGAGTGCTTGGCACATGGTCATGGTCTAGCTGATGTTCTGGGCCACTCTTTACCCTTCTTGGAGTTCCCTCTCTACTCCCTCCTTCTTGCTCTGCCAAGGAGACCTGCTGTTAGTGTCGCTGGCCTTAACAGTTGGGCTGCGCAGTGGGAGAACAGTGGGTTATACTTTCTAGCCTCTCATCCACTTCCCTAAAGCCAGATTTCTCCCAGGTCTAAGAGTCACAGCTTCTCTCCAGTTGCCATGGGCTTCTGTGAGGAGTTTGACCCACAAAGCTGTTCTCATCTCCTGCCTCTTCCTTCTGATTCTGGATAAAATTAATTATTCTAGTTTAGTCACTTTCTTTTTTCTCTTCCCTCCCTCCCTCCCTCCCTCTCTCCCTCCCTCTCTCCCTCCCTTCCTCCTTTCCTTCCTTCCTTCCTTCCTTCCTTCCTTCCTTCCTTCCTTCCTTCCTTCCTCCCTTCCTCCCTTCCTTCCTTCCTTTCTTTCTTGTGATGGTTGTTGTTTCAGGACAGGGTTTCTCTGTGTAGCCTTGGCTGTCCTGGAACTCACTCACTCTGTAGACCAGGCTCACGGCAGATGCAGAATCTGCCTGCCTCTTGTCTCCTGAGTGCTGGGACCAAAAGCATGAGTCACCGCTGCCCAGCATCTTTTTCTTTTTAAAATTTGCTTTAAAGTCTTTTCCTCTTTTGAGACAAGGTCTCCTGTAGCTCAGGCTAGCCTTGATCTTCCTGCCTCCACCTCCTAAATCTAAACGCTGAGGTTGAGCTGTGCATCTGCCCGGCTTTCTTTTTTATTTTTTCCTGTTTTATTTCCTTTACTTCTCTTCTCTTACTTTTTTATACTTTATTTTATTGTGACCAGACTCAGGACCTCCCACCTGCTAAGTGCATACTCTGCCTAAGAGCTCCATCTCCATCTTAAACTTTTCTTCATAGTCTTTTATAGTTTGGTTGCTTTTATGCATTTAGACCATTTGCTTTGGTTTTTGAGACAGTGTCTCATGTATCCCAGGCTGGTGTTGAGTTTGCTTTGTAGCCTAAATGACCTTGAACTTTTGACCCTCTTACCTCTACCTGCATGCTGGGATTGCAGGTCTGTATCACCATTTGTGATTTCTGTGGTGCTGGAGATCAAACCCAGAGCTTTGTGCATGTGAGACAAATACTCTACTACTGAGAGTTATGTCCCAAACCATGAGCTGCACTTGTAAAAGGAGTCTTTTTTGCCATTATATTCTCTTATTTATGTGGAAACCCTTCCCCCATTCCTCCTTCCCCCCTTCCTTCCTTCTCCTTTCCTTCCTTCCTTCCTTCCTCCTTCCCTTCCCTTCCCTTCCCTTCCCTTCCCCTTCCTTCCCTTCCTTCCCTTCCCCTTCCCTTCCTTCCTCCCCTCCCCCTCCCCTCCCTCCTCCCTCCCTCCTCCTCCCCCTCCCTCCCTCCTCCCTCCTTCCTTCCTTCCTTCCTTCCTTCCTTCCTTCCTTGTGGTTTTTGTTTTGTTTTGGAGTCAGTAAACTTTTTATTGTAACTCTGGCTGTCCTGGAACTCCCTTTTGCAAACCAGGATGACCTTGGACTCATAGAGATGTGCCTATCTCTGCCTCCCAAGTGATGCAATTACAGGTGTGCACAACAATGCCCAGATAACATTTGATTTTTATAGGTTACTTTTATAAAACATCTACAAATTAAACATTATTTCTAATAGTTCTCTGAGATTTTGCTTATTTAATTTAATAGTTTCTTACAAATAATTTTAACTCTTTATTTCATTAGAAATGTTTATCTGGAAATAGATGTTTATTTTATCTTACTGTATTTGGGGGCATCTGTTGAGGTGCCCAACATTTTAATTCATAGCACATATCTTACATTCATATTTATAGGGTTCTTCTCATTAGGTAAGGATGCTGTTGCTTTAATGATCCTACGTGCTGATATTTCCTTTAGGACTACTGGAGTTGGAACTGGTATACAGCTCTACTTTCTCTTTCCACCCAGTGTTCTGGGAGGAACACTATTGATTGGGTTTTTGTAGTTAAGGTTAAATTTAAAACAGTAAAGAAATTTCACACATATACACACCCCCACACACAGATACATACATATACTTTTGATAGGAAGCTATCGAAAGCAGTGATGAAGTTAGCTTGTTATTAGGGAACTAGTACCCTGCTTTACTGGCTATAAAGCTGTCTAGTATCAGTGGAACAAAGTACAACTGGTACAGGTGTTGCTAATAAAGTATGGCATATGATGCCCTTGCTCACCTCTCAGCTCTTTTCAACTGCTTTTTCTCCTCTCAGGGAGTGGCATAGTATTCTTAGCATCCATAACAAGTGAGGTCAAGGATAAGAGGTTGCTGCCTGCCAGAAATTGCATGAACAAATACTGTTTAGCTTTGATTGATAAGGTATGTCTTTGAATGGAGCCCAGCATCCTGTCTTTTACGGCAGCAGGCGAGTAAGTTAGATCATGGGCACGCTTTTAGATGGAGGAGTAGCAAATTCAGTGATTTTTTTTCTTGTAAATGTGATGGCTCAAGTTTCTGCCTATAACACTAGAGACTGTCAGGTTTATAACTTCGTACTAGAGGCAACAATCCAGAATTTCTTGCTGGAAAAGTCTGCATAAGCCCTTCCTCAACAGAGTAGAAGAAGAGTATCATCTTAAGATTGAGCAATAAATACTAAATTTATTATTATTTAAAAATTGGTGTTTTTCTTATTACCAAATTAATCACAGTCATAGTGAGAACTTAGCAAGTTTTTACACACACACACACACACACACACACACACACACACACACACACACACACACTATTTGTAACCTTATATATAGCCAGAGATAGCAAGGTAACATTGTGAACATGCTGGGGTTCATTTCAATAATCTTAATATGTCCAACATATGCTCTCTTCTCTTATCGTGCATGTGTTATGCTCAGGGTTTTTATTTAATATAGCACAGCAATTTTGCATTATTATAAAATACTCTGAGCAATGAAGTTTCTGAAGTCATCAGTAACCCAAATCCATGAACTATTTTATTGGTAAAACTTTAATTTGGAGTCATCATATTAGGAATTTAAAGTATATTTAAAGAAAATAGAAATCTGAATTAGAGGTGTTTGACAGCTCTATTTCTGAAAGAAGTCAACTGTGGTTTGTCCTGGCAGATTCTGTACGGCACATATTCTTGCTGTAGTTGATTTAGGTAGTGTGGCAATGTTCCTGAAGAGAATCAGGAAGAGAGGTGCGGAGCTGGTTTCTGTGAGCTGGCATGAGCAAGTTCTAGCATGTTCTACACCATGCTGTATCACTAAGAAGAGTGTTAGTTACGAGTAGCAAAAAACATTCAGTAGAAGAAAATATCCTCTGGATTCCTTAGACAATAATGTAGAGAGAAGACCAGTGAGGTGACTCAATGGTACAAGTGCTAGCCTACCAAGCTTGGGGATCTGAGTTCTATCCCCAGTAACACTATAGCTAGATGGATGGATATTCCCAGTAACCCCATGGATGGATGGATGGATGGATGGATGGATGGATGGATGGATGGATGGATGGATGGATGGATGGATGGACGAACAAACAAAAATCCCAAACAGACTGACTCCGTGTTAGGCAATGCACAGTTAGCACCATCAGCCAGTGTTCTCTTTCTGTTTTGCTGTTTTCAGTGTATTACTTTTGTCCTCATGCCAGATGCATTATGATTGCAAGAAGGCTTGGGTAAATCTACTACACAAACATGACAACTTCCAGAGGGAGGAAAAGTCCCCATCTTGCTTTCTGTAGAGAAACCTGTTTGGGAAGTTCTGAACATCCTGACAGTCACAGGCTTTTTCTAAGCCAGTCTGTGGGAGCAGCAGAGGTAAGATAGCCCATGCTGGCTGGAGATGATAACAGTATCCACATTTTATAAGGCTATCATCATCAGCCTGACACAAACCTGAAACAAAATACCAGCAAACTGAGTCCAGAGGTGAAGAGACGGCTGAGCAGTTATTAAGCACCAACTGCTCTTTTGGAGAACTTGGGTTTGATTCCTAGCACTGACATGGTGGTGACTAACAATTGTCTATAGCTTCAGTTTCAGGGAATATGACAGTCTTTTGGTTTCTATGACACCAGGCATACACATGGTTACACAGACATACATGCAGGCAAAACAGCAGTAACACATAAAAGCAAGTTAATTGTTTAAAACTGAATCCAGCAATATGGAATTTTAAACCATGACAAAGCAGAATTTATCCCAGGAATGTAAGGTTACTTAACATTCAAAAAACCAACCAATGTAATACACCATATCAGTAAACAAGGTACTTAATTAAGCCACATTGTCATTTCAATGACTACAGAAGCATTTGGCAAAATTCAGCTTTCTTGAGAAAAATAAGCGGGTGCCTTAATTACTTTCATATTGCTGTGATAAAATGCCAAGACCAAGACAACTTACAGAATAGTTTATTTGGAGCTTATTGTTTCAGAGGGGTTAGAGTCCATAACCATCATAGTGGAGAACATGGTAGCAGGCAGGCAATTATGGTGCTGGATCAGTAACTATGAGCTTATATCTGCTCCACCAGCACAAAGCAGAGACAGAGGCAGGTAGACAATGGGAATGCCATGGGCGTGAAGCCCTACCCCAGTAACACAGTTTCTCCAACAAGTCCCTACCTCCTCATCCTTCCCAAATAGTTCCATCAACTGAGGACCAAGTATTCAAATGTATGAGCTTGTAGGGGCCATTCTTATCCAAACTATCACACTAGAAAACTAGAAAAGGAAGAGAACTTGCTCAGTCTGACAGATAACAAACCAACCAACCACCTACTTGGCTCCTGTTGAATTTAATGATGGAAGAGTGGATGCTTTCCTTATTAGATCAGGGATGGGATAAAGAGGTCTGCTTGTGCTGATTCTGTTCAGTCATGTATTAGAGATTCTACCAAGGTAAATTAGACAAGTTAAAATGAACAGATTCTTATACACTGCAAAGGAAGTAGGACTCGCCACAATTAAATGAGCATCTGTGTCAAAAAATAGGAAGGAAACTTCTGAAGAATTATTAGAACTTACAATAAAGTTCAGGTAAGTCACACAAACAACCTGAACATGGAATCCAAAAGGGAAGCCTGGAATATGTAGTGAGTTCTGGGCCAGCCTGTGCCGTGCAATGAGGAAAATGAAAGCAGGCACAGGAGACAGAAAATGATCTCTAATGTTTATAGAGGGAAGGATGCTATTGTTAGTGTGCCTGCAGGGCCCTCTCCAACCTCTATAAAGATTACGTGTAACCCTTTCAGAGTTCTAGCTGATGTCACTGTAGAAACTAGCCAGCAAAAACTTAGAAGATAAATGGAAATATAAGACCCACAAATAGGAAACAAACAAAAACAAAACCCTCATCTTAAAATGAAGACGAAATGGACAGTGTAGAACCAGTATTTCCTCACTTTAGAATTTACTGGAATCAGAACAATATAACTTCAGTAGGCTTAACCACAGACACAGATCAAGGAGATAGAGTTGAGAATCCAGAAATAAACTGATGTCTATAGCCAGATAATTTTTAGCAAGGGTACCAAAACCTTTCAGTGAGAAAAAGAATGCCCATTGAATAGATTGTTGTAGAACAACTGGATAGTCACGTGTACTATCCAAATACCCTTCTGAGAAGGCCAGTTCAAATCCCAAGCTCTGTTAATCAATAACCCATGCATAAAACGTTCAGGACATGGGTAAAGGCACCAAGAGACAGCCTGTTTAAGATTTGTATAAGCACATTAATCTGGCACAATGTTAGTATTTTGGTAGATAATTTCAGAGTTAAAAACTTTAGATGTTTAAATAAACACATTTAAAAGATAATTTACATACAGCTAGATTTATCCTTTTAAGCTGTACAACTAAGTAGTTGTTAGTAAATTTATAGAGTAGTACACTTTTTACTGATGTCTAATCTAGAGTATTTTAATAACTTCAAACACATCCCAAATTACTAATTTTTTTTAAATGATGGGCTGAAAAGATGTCTCAGTGGTTAATTACTTACTGGTCTTGCAGAGGACCCTGAGTTCAGTTTCCAGCACGGCACTGGGCAGCCCTCAACACCCTGTATGTAACTGTAGCCCCAGGAGATCTCTAACACCCTATTCTGGCTCCATCATGTATATGTGCATAAACTCGTATAGACATACACTCTTATACATAAATAAAAGCAAAAAAGACTCTTTTAAGTGAGAAAAGTAAAAAACAAAGCCATGCCCAGCAGCAGCCATCGCCACCCCTCCTTCCTCTACCCTTCATAATAAGCCGTCTATTTTTTATGTATTTGTACACTGAGTGCATCTATTTTTTTTACTACAACTTTACAATAGTTTAGATTGCCTCAGGATTAAATTGTTACTTAGGAAGTGGTTTGAATATTTGTTTTATAGATGATTTTAAGCCTTACGTATTTTCTTCTATGTATATTTTTGATGTGTATTATATGCATGTTTTTACTGAGGACATAACATGCTCTGGTTACAAGACAGAGAAGTCAGCCCTCACAGTGCTAGACAGTACTGCCGAGCAGAATCGCCATCGTCGTCTCACTCAGCCTGAACCCGAGTTCTGGAACAGCAGTAGCAGGCAAGAGCCGCTGCTCACTAGCACTACTGGCTAGTCTGTTAGGAAAGGCCAAGTGTGGTAACTACTCTCTGGCTGAAATCCAGGCCTGCTCCACAGGAGGGAACGCTTGTCTGGTACTGTAAACCTGTTCAGAAACCCGTGACTGAAGCCCTAGCAGGGAAGCTACATCTGCCTTGCTAACTGGATGGCCTGACAATGGTCTTTCAGCCATTATACTTCACCTCATAGATTAGTGTTACTGAGCTTCTTTGAGGTGGACAGTGATTAGCGATGGACTATATAATTGGTTCAAATGTTGAGAATAAATGAATGCTGAATGTCGAGCTGTAAATTTGACATCCATATCACCTCCTTCAAAACCTGAAGTCCCAGTAATTAATCACAGAAGAGTGAGCAGAAAGAGAGTAAGAGTAAGGCTGAGTGGAGTGCGCTGGGCCATTGTCCTGGGTGTGATGTGTCCATGACACTCTTGACCTTTTAGCAGCTGTAATGTCCTGCATGAAACCTGCCTGAGATTGGCCCTGTCACTCTCCTGTCATGGAAGGAAGATGAATTCCTAAGGGCCCACTCTTTCCTGAGGAATTAAGGCAGGTTATGGTTCCTAGGAGAGGTAGACACCTTTAGTGGTATAGCCATTGAGAAGGTGCCATGCTCCTGTAAATTACCTTACCTTTCTTCCGTGCTCCTGTAAGCAACCCTGATGAAACTCATCAGGGTACACATGCACACAAAATTGGAGTTGGGAAGAGACAGTGAGGATGAATATAATCATATTATGTGCATGTGCACAAACATCATGAAACCCACTATTATAGATAATTAATACATGCTTTAAAAAAAAAACTGGTGTCTGAGGTTCAGATCGAGGTCCTCTGTTCTAGTGCATTGATCGACATGTCCATTTTTGGACCAGTAACATGCTGGGTTTATTCTATAATTCTATAGTGTAACCTGAAGTCAGATGACGTCTCCATCATTATTCTGTTTGTTCAGGATTGCTTTAGGAGTGTTCTGGGTTTTTCATATGAATTTTATGATTTTTTCCCTTGTATTTCTGTGAAGAGTGGCACTGAAATTTCCAATGAGATTACATAAACACTGGGTTTCTTTTGGTAGCACGGCCATTTTCACAATATTAATTCTTGCAGTCCATGAGCGTAAGAGATCTACCCATCTAGAATCTTCCTCAGATTCTTCCTTCAGTGTGAAAGTTCTCATTGTAAAGCCCTTTCACTTTCTTAGGTTTATTACAAGGTGAACTAGCTTAAGGCAGGTTTGAATGGGACTGTTCTAGTTTCTTATATGTTCTGTTATTGGTAGGTGAGATAGCTGTTATGTTATATCCTGCCACTTGCTAAAATGCCTATCAGACACGACAGTTTCCTGATGGAGCTGTTAGAGTCTTTTGTGTTTAGAATCAGATCATCTGCAAATTCCTCTCCCATTGTTATCCCTTTGAGCTTATTCTCTTACAGAACCTTGTCAGGTTAAGTGTGGAGCGTGCACCATGCTCATTACTTAACTTTATTTTAGTGGAAGTGATTTGCAGTTTCCCCATGTAGAATGATTTGGGCTATAGCTTTGTCCTATATGGTCTTTATTGTGTTGAGGTATGTTCCTCCTATTCCCCTTTTATCAAGCTTTTTGGATGTTGGATTTTATCACAATCTGTTTTTGCACCTGTTGAGATGTCCTTAAGACCATTTGTGTGATTTATTACATTTATTGTTTTACATAAATAACTATCCCTACATTGAATGATCTTTCCATGTGTTCTTGAACTAAATTTTCAAGTATATTACTGAAAATGTTACTATGTTCAGCAGGGAAGATTGGTCTATCTTATGATTTTCTTTTTTCTTTTTCTGTCTTTATCTGGTATTTGTAATACTGGCTTATTTAAAGGCCACTTTTCCACTAAATGGAATAGTCTCAAATCCACTGATGTCAATTCTTTAATGCTCTAGTATAATTCATTATCATCCATTTGAGCCTAGACTTTTCTTAATTGGAAAGTGTATTATTATTTCAATCTTGTAGTTCTGTATACACTGTTTATCTCAGGTTAACTCTGGTAGGCCTTATGTGTCTATAAATTTACCTGTGTTTTTGTAGATTTTAAGTATGTCTAATTTTTGGAGTTACATTGGTATCTGTTGTGCTGTCTCCATTTTCCTTCCTAATTTTATTAATTTAGCCATTCCCATCTCTTTTTTTTTTGCTAGATTAGCTAAGAATTTGTTGATCTTGAAAGAGCAACTTTCTTTGACTGATTCTTAGTGGTTTTTTAGCTTCACCGTGGGATGGTCTCTGCAAACATCAGAGCTGACAGAGTGTCAATCTGTATGAGGCAAGAAGGGAATCTGATTCAATAGGTATTGGTTCAAATCTCTAGAGTCTGACCCTGGGCAGTCTGTTTTAGGCATAAATACAGCGAAGTTTGGAAAGGGTTTCCTGGTGTAACTACTCAATTCCATGTAACAATGCTTCAGGCGTGACTACATCAAAACTCTTCGTAAAATACATGTGACATCTTAAGGGTTTCTGGGAAGATCTGATACAAGCAGCACAAAGGTCACCATATTAACAGCCTCTGCTCCCGTGTGTAAAGTACATGTGACATCTCCTGTGAGTATGGTAAGATTGACTGAGAAACAGTGTTTAAGATATGGACCTGGGGAGAGTGATGGAGGAGAGCTAGGAGCTGGTATGGCCTGGCTGTACAGACAGTGCAGAAGTCACCTGCTCTTAACCACATCCATGGCCAGCCTTCCAGGCAGAAAGCAAGATAACCGTGTGTGCTTAAATAACATTTCTGTTTCCCCGCACTTGTCTGTGAGCACAAGGACCCATGTCCTCCACACCACTTCATCTCTCTGCCCCAGCTCAACTATTTTCATCTGCTCACTTTGGGTTGGCTTATTCTTGTTTTTCAAAGCCCTAATGTACATCATGAACTCTTTCTGCTTTGTTTAATGTAGGCACTTAGGCCCTTCCACTTCTAGACTGCTTTCATCACACCCACAGAGTTTGTTATATAGTGTTTTTTTGTTTTCATTCAACTCTGGGCATTCTTAACTTTCTTTTTATTTCTTCAAAAAGACATTGTGTGTGTGTGTGTGTGTGTGTGTGTGTGTGTGTGTGTGTGTTTGTGTGTGTGTGTGTTTACTGAATCTATAATGGGTTCTTTATTGTCCATAAAATGAGTCTAATCTTTTAGTTATATCAAGCTACCTATTTCAGGGTTTTTTGTTTTGTTTTGTTTTGTTTTGTTTGTTTTTGTTTTTTGTTTTGTTTTGTTTTCTTTTGTTCTTTTTTTTTTTTTTTAAGTAAGCTTCTCTGGTTATGTTATGAAATAGTTTCATAGTCAAAAGTAATAGAATTTTACTTTTTGCTGAAAAGCACTTAAAGAAATATTCAAAGTTCTTGGTCATCAGGGAAATACACATCAAAACATCTCACGTTTCATCTTAACACCCATTGGAATGGCTAAGACCAAAAACTGAAGAAACAGCACATGCTGGCTTGGATGTGCAGAAAGGGGAGCTCTTCTCCATCGCTGGTGGAAGTGCACACTTGTGCAACCACTTGGAGATAAATTCTGTGGCTCCACAGAAAACTGGAAATAGTCTACCTCAAGACCCAGCTATACCACCCCTAGCATATACCCCCAAAATGTTCCAGCATCCCACAAAAGCACCTCCTTAATTATGTTTATAGCAGCTTTATTCATAATATCCAGAAACTGAAAACAACCTAGATGTCCCTCAACTGAAGAATAGATAAAGAAAATGTGGAACATCTATACAATAGAATACTGTTGCGTGTAATTTTTAAAAGCCACCCTTGTTCCTTCTCGAAGCTAGTTCCACCAAACTGCCAACGACCACCCCATGGCTGTTCAAGGACCTACCTGGTAGCTAACGCTTTTCCAAGATCCCAACTGTGGTCTGAGAGCACCATGCCATGTTGTTGGCTGGCTCCTTGCTGAGACTGCTGCCTGTTCTCCAGCTGGTTCTGCCACACCACCCTACAAAGGTCTCTCCTGAGGACACCTGAGCTACCGCTTTCGGGGTCCACACACTATGAAATTCTGTGGTTGGCTTTGCCAATGACTGCCACATGGCTGCTCCCTTTCTCTTGCCCACCTGAATTGTCGAGAATGGAAAACACCAGACCATCTTAATATTTAAAAATCAGCCAGATGACACAACTTCTGGGCGCAGAATCTATTATCCTAAGCTCATCAGCTATCCTAGGTTGGAATTCTCTGCCACCAGGTCTAACCTGAACTAGCTGTGCTACATGGTGCCTGTCTCCTCTCTCTTCACAGGCCGAAAAGCCTCCTCTATTGTATCCTCTTTTTTCTCTCTTGGGACCCAGAAAACCCCACCTCCATATATTTGCCCAGAAATTAGCTTCTGCCATATTTATTTAGCCAATCAAACAATTAGGGAAGTAATTAGGGAACCCCCTACCCCTTACAGAATACTATTCAGCTATGAAAAACAGACATCATGAATTTTGCAGACAAATGGATGGAACTTGAAAATATCCATGAAAGGCAGCCTGGTTCACAGTTGAGCTAAGGCCGGAAACCCCTGAGACCCTGAAGGGAGTTTCACCTGTTCCTGGGTACCAGGCCCCTGTCACTAGCTGCAGCCCCCTATAGATTTATGGCCATCAGTCATGTAAGGGCAACATCCCAAGCCCTTCCACAGGTAGAGGACATGACCTGTGGTCACATAGGCTAAAGACAGATCTCCATTTTAATGAGGTACCTAAAGGCCTGGAGGCTTAGCCATTAAGCTTTCCTTACCAGACACTCCTCCCTGCAAAAGGTATTTAATCTTAGGACCACCCTGAGAAGTGGGGTACGCTTTTACTCATCCACTTTCTGCCATGACAATAAATGCATTAAAACCACAGACTGCCTCTTTTCATCGGATTACACCATGGGGAGCAATAGAGAAGTCCTCCCGGCACTCCCAGCCATGACCGCCAAGCTCAAGCCTACAGCCATCAAGCCAAGAATTCCCTCACACCCCCCACCAGGGACCAGCCAGAGCCCGCTCCTTTCCCCCTTGGTCCTAGGCTAGATCCAGCCCACAGACCCCCTATCTGTGTTCTCAGCTTTTGGGGGTATCAGAGAACCTGAGAACCAAACTGCCCTAGCCTCATTCCCACTCGGTGATGGCCTGGGGCAAGCGCAGTCAACTCCCACGTCCCACCATACCCTGTGGCTGAGGGGACACAGAACCCCATAACCCTACAGCTGGCACTACCAATGTTGGGCAAATCCAGCTGAATCGTACTCCCAGCTGGTGACCCACAGAGACCCACATCGAACTTCACATTACTTACAGACCGTCAGTAACCCCTGACCTAGTTCAAAAGACCTGGCCTTCCTCATCTTCTCCCTCCTCCTCTCTCCCTCCCTCCTCCCCTCCCCTCCCCTCCCTCTCCCCTCTCCCCTCTCCCTCTCCCTCTCCCTCTCCATCCCCATCCCCTCCTCCCTCCCTCTCCCTCTCCCTCCCTCCCCTCTCCCTCTCCATCCCCATCCATGTGTTCCTGCCAGCTTCTCCCCACCCCCTTTTGACTCTTAGCTACACTCTCCAAATCTTATTTTAGACTTAACTTAAGCTCTACTGTGGTGGTGACTAGCCTCTACTCTCTGCCCCTTCCCCAGCCCCACAGCTAACAGAGCTACATTTCAGAAGGCAGCAGCCCCGAGCTCTCTGCTTCCCCTGCCTGCCAGCCTGAGCAGAACCCAAAGTCCCCTGTGGGCCCTAGATCTGCACTAGTCCTCTTGCACTGGCCAGTGGCCTGCTGCCACTTCAGCTTGAAAACACAGCTACTGTGGTGCTACCTCTCACTCCTGGGCCTGGTGGTAACTGTGCTATGAAGCCTCTATGCTCCTTCCTTTGAGCTTTCCTGCAAAGGTGGCCTTTCTTCTTCCATTCTACATTTAAGATAAGAGCCAAGAAAAGATAAATGGGGAAAACACAGGGACCTGTCCGCTAGAGCATGCATGTATGTATCTGTGTACCATTAGTATGCCTAGTGCCTCTGGAGGCCACAAGAGGGAATTGGATCCCAGCTACAGAAGTTTGTGAGCTATAATGTGGGTGCTGGGAATTGAACCCAGGTCCTCTGAAAGAGCAGCCCTTAACCACTCTCTTAATCACTGAGCTACCTCTTTAAAGCAGCTCTTATGAGAGAAAGAATTTAATTGGGACTGGCATTGTTGTCATCGGGAAGCATGGCTATGTGTAGGCAGACGTGGTGCTTGAGAAGTAGCTGAGAGTATTATATATGGATCCAGGCAGCAGGAATAGAGAGACACTGGATCTGGTTTGGGCTTCTGAAAC
This sequence comes from Rattus rattus, assembly GCF_011064425.1. Classification (NCBI taxonomy): domain Eukaryota; kingdom Metazoa; phylum Chordata; class Mammalia; order Rodentia; family Muridae; genus Rattus; species Rattus rattus. Next base: position 134,712,902 of record NC_046156.1, read on the forward strand.
CTTAAAGCCCACCCCCAGTGACACACTTCTGCTAACAAAGCCACACCCATCCCAACAAGGCCACACCCTCTAATGCTTCTTCACTTGTGCCACTCCCTATGATTAAGCATTCAAATATATGAGCCTATGGGGCTATTGTTATTCAAGCCACTACGCAATTTAACTTTTAAATTGCTTTACAGAATATTAATTATAAGTGCCTTTTAAAAACACAAAGCACCATGTACTTCAATGAAAGTCACATTTTTGCCTTCTAAACTATTTCAAATTAAACTATTATATGCTTCTTGTTCTAATGTAAACATATGGTGTTGAGAAAATAATTCTTGATTTGAATGGCTTTTCATGAATTGTTTTAATTAGATGACTTCTTTAACTTGATTTACTGATTGTTTTAATTGAATTTGAAATCAACTTCTCTAAAGTATACTGATTTGGTATTTGTGTGTTTGTTTGCCAGTTTTCATGATTTTGTTCCATTTTCCCTACATGATGGTTTTCAAAGTACATGATTTAATTGCAACTCTCTAAGTGAGTGTGGAGTATGGTGATTACAGTTTAGTTTCTTCCATTAGTACTAGTTACTGGAGTTGTTCTGTGGTGAGTAGTGTTCACTGTCTCCTGGAATTGATCTTTAGTAAATAGTGCTCACCATTGTCTGTAGTTGATCTGTGGTAACTAGTGTTCACTGTCTTTCACAAGTACTAGCTACTAGAATTGATCTGTGGTGACGAGTGTCCTCCATCAGTACTAGTTACGAGGTTACTCTGAACTTTGAGGTTACTTTGTCCAGATCCTGGACTTTGTTGGTTTTTTCATTCACCCCAGAGATTTGGAAAACATAAGGTGCTGGTTTACACTGTGCTTTTATCTGGGGGAAAAGCTGGTATCTGTGTTCTTGTTGCATTCTAGCCTGGACTTCATTTGTGTTGAGTGTTCTCATTTTCATAGAGTTCATGGAGTCATTTTAGAAGACCTCTCTGCGGCTTTCAGCATTGTGCAGTTGCCATCCATGCAGCCAGTTCTCTGAACTTCTTCAGTGTTGGGATATTTTCAGAGTTTTTGTTAAATGGATCCATTCACCCTTCCTAGTAAATAACAAAATGAAAAGGGACACAGATTTTGTCTTATAACTAAGGCATTATGCAAATCAGTGTCCATGTCAGAACTGAAGAATTTTTAACATCAGCTGGTATACTTCGCTTTCATCTCCTGAAAGAGAAACAAAGAGTATTGGAACCAGATTTGAGTCTGTGCTGAACTAAACGAAGGGGTCAGTTTTCTGCTTGGGCATTGTGTTTGGTTTTAGTTGCTTGTTTTTAGGGATGGGGTCTCGTACATTCCAGGCTGTTATATAACTCATTGTGGAGCTGAGAATGACCTTAAATTTCTTGTCTGGATTCTTGCTTCCAGCTCCAGAGAGCTAGGATCATAGGCCATCTTTCCTGGTGTATGTGGTACTAAGAATCCAACCAGGTCATGCTTGGTGAGCATTCAGCTAACTGAGCCACAGCCCTGCTCCTCACCTTGATATTTGTTGAACCTTCTTGTCACTTGCTGCGATGGCTATTCTCAGTTGTCAACTTAACTGTATTTGGAATGAACTACAATTCAGAAATGGTGGGTACGTGTGTGATCAGATCTTGAGGCATAGTAATTATGCTAAGTTTCTTTTCTGGCCTTAGTACTACTGAGGTATGAGAGGACCAGGAGTATTATCTAAAAGTATATCTATGAGAGAAGATGGGTGATGGAGGCAAGGGGCTGCTGTTTAGTTTGAATAGTTACCATTTCTAAGTTTTGGACTGCTGTCTTCCCCATCCTCTTCTGTTGGTGAGGGTAAAGGTTTTGATTTAGCCATCTTTATTTTGATAAGCCTAGTCTCCATGCAGCTGTGGCTAGTGTAGGGTTACTCCTAAATCTCTCTTTCTAGGCCAGCTCTTCCAAGGCCTTTACACCTATGTGACCAGCGCAGAATGGATGGATGTTTCCACTTAGCTGTCCTCAGATATACAAGCAAACCACCTCTTACTGTCCCACCTATCAGCCCTTAGGGCATTATCTCTTCTTAGTGAGGCAGTAGCTTTCTTACAGACAACTTTGCAGACAGAAGTCTTCTTCCCATATTTTCAAAAACTGAATTTGTTCATGACTCTGTCTTTGCATACAATTCAAATTTCTTAGTATGATTGACAGAAAAGTTTTTAGACTCAGTCACTTCACCATTTCAGGTTTAACTTTGCACAATAATTGTGTTAAACTACCCATGGACATAATGTGCACACAGTTCTCTCCAGAACACATTTAATAAGTATGTTCACCCATACAACTAGCCTCCTAGTCAAGATGCTATATTCCTCTGTGACATCCCCTCTAACCCCCAACCACCCCTGATGAGGTTTGTGTCATTGTGGCTCAGTTGTGATTCCTAGAATCTGGTTTAAATGTTTTCTGCTGACTGTGTTCTTCCTGGCTTTTCATGATGCTTTTGAGACTGCTTCTGTTGATAAAAAGCATATTTTCATCGGCTATTGGGTTACAATATGCCAATCAGTGTAACTCCAAGTGCTGAATGGTCTAACTGGCTGCTGAAGTCCCCACATTACTCCATTCACGCATTACTACTGTTGTCCTGTGGAGGCTTAGCTCTCTTTCTCAGCCTTATAACTTTTTTCTTTTAATTAGAAATTTGTAATTGTATTTGTTTGTTTGTCTGTTTGTCTGTTCATTGTGTGTATATGGGCTCTGTTACCTGCTTTTGTGCTCTCCATGGAATGGGCCTTTGCTGTATACCATAATGTATTTGTTCATTGGTTGATGGGTGGCCAAGTTGTCACCAGTCTTGATTGTGATGAACGAAACAATTATGAACATTTGTGTTCAAGCCATCTCTTGCCAACACATTGATATTGTGGATCTTTTTCTTTAACTATTTGTGGATATATTAGTAGTAGTAATTGCATCTTACGGTTTCAGGCAGCATTTTTCAGATTGTTAAATATACTGTCTATCCTACCTTCTTTTTCTTGATCTTTTTACCTGAAATATTGACAGTGTCACATTATCCTGGTGTCTTTATTCAGTACGCAAAATCTTGGGTTACCCATCACATCTGACATCACATCTGTCATACTGACATCACATCTGTCATACTAACATCACATCTGTCATACTAACATCACATCTGTCATACTGACATCACATGTGTCATACTGACATGGCATCTGTCATACTGACATCACTTGTGTCATACTGACAGCACACTGTCATACTGACATCACATCTGTCATACTGACATCACATCTGTCATACTAACATCACATGTGTCATACTGACATGGCATCTGTCATACTAACATCACATCTGTCATACTGACATTGCATATGTTATACTGACATCACATGTGTCATACTGATATCACATGTGTCATACTGACATCACATGTGTCATACTGACATCACATCTGTCATACTGACATTGCATATTATACTGACATCGCATGTGTCATACTGACAGCACACTGTCATACTGATATCACATGTGTCCTACTGAAGGCATCTTGCATCTGCTTGTGATGATGATACTCACTTGTGTACTCTCTGAGTCCTCAAGGCCCATCACAGTGAAGAGCTGAAGATCTCTTCTATCCTCAGCCCTCCTTCTTCCCCTTCTTCCCTGCTCCTTCACAGTAAGACATTTGCAGACTAAAGTGCCTCAGGTGCACTTTCAAATCTCTCTGTGCTTTGATTAGTTTGGAGCAGGCAGCAGTACTTTCCCACAGTGTTTTCTTCCTCACACTAAGGGTTCAGTGTTAGTTTATTCTTAATCAACAACTAGGGAGGTGTCATTGAAAGAAGTCTCTCATGGGGTGAGATGTAGAGGAGTTTCTGGTTACTAAATCGAACCTGGTACCTGAAGCTTATTTTGATGACTGTAGTGCCTTGACTTGCATGGGTAGCAAACTCTTGGTGTATCCTGGAATTTAAATATGCTAGGTGGTTTTTGTTGTTGTTGTTGTTGTTTATTAGTTTGTTTTGTAGAAAATTAAAACCTTGAGAATTGAACCAGTAGAGTAACTTCCTATAGTTTGACCTACATGGAAAACTGAGGAGTTGAGCCTAGGACTTCAAGGCCAGCTCCCTCTTTAAAAACAAATAACAGGGCTCATACATATACAATGAATAAGCACAAATAAATGTAATTATAAACTTCTGATTAAATGAAAAGTTACAAAGCTGTGAAATAAAAAGCTAAGCCTCTACAGGACAACAGCAGCAATGTGTGAGCATTTGTAATGTGGGAGCTTCGCCAGTCACTTAAGACCCATTGGGTCATTCTCCTATACAGTTTGACACATTGTAACCCAATATTCCATGGAAATGAGCGTGTGATTCCTCCTCATATGAAAAGAGTAAAATCATCCCGATTCTTCACAAGTAGCTAAGTCTTCAGTTCAGCAGAATATTGTCCCGTGACACCAAGATAGCCCATAGGTTTGTTTCTTTGACTCATGCTTATAATTACTTCAAAATTATGGAAAAGTCAGAAGTTGCCACCATAATCTTGAAAAGGATAAAAATAGTGGTTTAAATCCCAAAACTATGTAGTGTGGACCGAAAGGGACCACACACAGGGCATGTTGTAAGCCTCAGGCTGTTAGCACGTTAGACCAAGAGAATGCCAGTTACTAGTTCACCTGAATTTCACTGAGGCTGTACAGTCCCTGATGGCATCCATAAAAACAAAAATGAGAGCAGTGTGGGTCCTGTATCCCTAAAATGAGAGCAGTGCAGGTCCTGCATCCCTGTTAGGAAGAGTACTTTCTGGGCAAGCGCATACTCCCCAAGAGGAAGTACTCCATGTCCTTGAACCTGCTTGTCTTGTTTTATGCTTGTGTGCAGCAATGGGAATCAGAAAAGAATTGCATATTACTTATTTAGTATGCTGAATTTAAAATGTTTGAACATTCATTTGCATTTTGACGTAAAGTTGTAAACGTATGTAGAACAGCAGGTCTTGACCATCAGAAAACACACATCCCTGATGGTCTTAAGAATTGAGACACTGCTCAGTAGCAAAAGCATAGCTGTGAAATGGCAATGGAAATACATTCATGCTGGGGTTCCTTAGACCACGGCAAGTACCTATGTGGGGGCACATGTGTCAGGGAACAGATGCAGAGGTTAGAGGACGATTCTGGGGTTTGCTCTCCCCTTCTATGTGTGCATCAGGCTTGCATGGTTCCTTTACCCACTGCACTATCTCACCAGTCCAAACATTTTTTAGTTTGTGAAATTCATACCATTGAAAAATGTTAACTTGTGGCTTTTATCAAAGAGACAAAACAAAAAAACAACAAAACCCCGCTTTTATTTACTTGTTATTGTTATGGGCTGCGAAGTGGCAAAGCAGTTCGAGTTTCACTCTAATAGTGTCCATAGTTTTCTGTCATAAATTTAGTTGTCATTTTTTAAAGACGCTACACCACATTTATATAAAGAACTCTGTGATAAGCTATTTTTGTCTGTAAGGTTCCAAAATTATAGGCACTGATGTCAATGCAGATGAAGTTAGCCTAATTTGGTCAAGAGAGGGACATGCAGAGTCTCTGTATGGATAGCTAAAGCCTATTGCCAAGATTGACAGGTGTCCCAGGGTGGCAGGGAGCTCTTGGATAAATTCTGCTCTTGGATTACGCTTCTAGGAAACAGTGATCAAAGTCATACTTTGGTTTTTATTTATCATACTCATAAAAGAATAAGGTCTGCTTGTAACTGAGTTTTTCAGATACTAAATCATATAAACCCTAGAACAATTTTTAAAAGAGTCACACTTTCTGCTTATAATCTAAGATTGTTTTTGAAAATTTAGCTGTGTTTCAATGCCCTGATTTCTTTTTTTTTTTTTTTTTTTTTTTTTTTGCAGTTGTCAACCAATTTTTTGTTACACTGCTACTGTCACTAAGGATTTGACATGGCTTAGGAAAGTTACAGTGAAAGAATGTATCTGGCATTAGTAAAACAGGAACTAACTTGACAAGACTTGATTTTTGGTCTTATTGTGAAGGTATTTTAGTATTAACATATCTTGGTAACATGTAAGTGTGTCTCAAAATAATAAAAGGTTAGAAAGCCGTTAGGTTCCTGGTATTGAGATAGTTTAGGATATTTTACCCAGAACTCAGATTTGGGCAAAAATTTCAAATTGTAAAGATGTTGTCAGCAATGAAGACCTTGTGATTTTAGTTGTAAATTCAATATTCTAGTCTCATAGGCAATTCTCTGATAGAGAGGATTGTATCTTGAATGTCTCTGCATTCACAATGTCAGACATACAGTAGACATATAAGAAGTGGGTGCTGGAGTAGCGGGTCATTGTAGAGAGCCAAAGTCTTAGCCTGTGTTAGAAATGAAAGCCCAGTTCCTGGTCCTGTTTCACGGCAGAGATTTTTACCACCTGACTAGTACAGTGCAAACTGCCCTTCTGGATGTAGGTTTGAGATTAAGAATCAGGTTGGAGCCATCCTGGTTAGGGCAAAGCACTGATAACCCACCATGAGTTGGATTTTGTTATGGTGGTGTAAAACCCATGTGCATGCCAAAAAGGCACCTACATGTCCCATGCTCAGAATTTTGTGGTTGTTTCATGCAGAATCTGGTGTCCTATAGGCTAGCCTGGACGTAAGTGACCTTTATGCTCCTGATTACTAGGATTAGAAGCATGTGCTGCTCCATTTGGCTAGCTGTTGTCCGGGATGAGGGATGAGGAATAAGACTGCTGTCATATAGAGTTGTTTGGTTTTGGTGTTGTTGTTGACACTTGTCAGACTTTTTTTTTTGAAAATGATAACTTTATTTTTTTTTACTCTTAGTAACATTAAATTGTTTTTTAGTTCATAAGATGTGACACAAGTGTCTTTCTTTTACTTTTTTTCTGCCCACCCCCAACACACACCAACTCCCTCCCACCTCCTCACCTTGACATTCCCTTACACTGGGGCATCGAGCCTTGACAGGTCCAAGAGCCTCTCCTCCCATTGATGACTGACCAGGCCATCCTCTGCTACATATGCTGCTGGAGCCGTAGGTCCATCCCAGTGTACTCTTGGGCTGGTGGTTTAGTCCCTGGGAGCTCTGGAGAGTCTGATTGGTTGATATTGTTGTTCTTCTTATGGGGTTGCAAACCACTTCAGCTCCTTCAGAACTTTCTCTAACTCCTCTGTTGGGGACCCAGTTTTCAGTTCAATGGTTGGCTGCAAGCATCCACTGCTGTATTTGTCAGGCTCTGGCAGAGCTCTCAGGAGACAGTTATATCAGGCTCCTGTCAGCTTGCACTTCTTGGTATTTGCAATATTGTCTGGCTTTGGTGGCTGTATATGGGATGGATCCCCAGATGGCCTTTCCTTCAGTCTCTGCTCCACACTTTGTTTCCATATATCCTCCTGGGAATATTTCTATTTCCCCTTCTAAGAAGGTCTGAAGCATCCACACTTTGGTCATCCTTCTTCTTGAGCTTCATGTGGTCTGTGAATTGTATCTTGAGTAAACCGAGCTTTTGGGCTAGTAATATCCACTTATCAGTGAGTACATACCATATGTGTTCTTTTGTAATTGGGTTACCTCACTCAGGATGATTTTTTTTCTAGTTCCATCCATTTGCCTAAGAATTTCATAAAGTCATTCTGTTTAATAGCTGAGTAATATTCCATTGTATAAATGTACCACATTTTCTGTATCCATTCCTCCGTTGAAGGTCATCTGGGTTCTTTCTAGCTTCCGCCTATTATAAATAAGGCTGCTATGAACATAGTGGAGCATATGTCCTTGTTATTATGTTGGAGCATAATCCCAACAAGTTCATTTAAATAAGAGAACTTTGACCTTACCTTTCTTACTCTTTTTTGTAGTGTTTCTGAATCCTGATTCTTTCTCTTCTCCTGTCAGCCCTTCTCTTTTAGTTTGAAAGAAAATGCAAATTCATGTGTTTACCATAAACAAAGACACTTTAAACATTAAATAGTGTGTGAAAAATAGGGATTTTAGATTTGGCTTCTTTAAATGAGCCATATTAGCAGCTGATTGGCAAGAAGTGTGACAGTGCTAAGAGAGAACTCCTGGGCATCATAGAGGTGCCTGGCTCTGCGTGGGTAGCAGAATACCAAGATGCTCTCTGCTGCACCTCTGTTCTTTGATCTTGATGGTTGAGCCTTATTGGCATAGAACATCAGAGAGCCCAAGAGTCAAACCTAGTTTCATAAGAATCTGCATTACATCTTGTTATTGTGCCTTGCTATAGCAAGATGTGTGAAGTTTATGGTTCTGTGTTATGAATAATTTCAGTTTAAGAAAACCATAATTTCAACATGTGCATTCATGGGTATTTTACTTTTGATTGGTATGGAATTAAGTTCTTTTAAATACTAATGAGATGACTCTGTGTATTGAGGCGCTTGTGTGAAGACCTCTAATGTCCTGAGTTTAATCTCACTCTTGCAAGTTAGAAGAGAACACATACCTGGACACTTGAGTGATATCCCCTGACCTACATATATTCTCATTCTCATCCTCATCCTTCTCCCCCTCCTCCTTCTTCCCCTCTGCCCTTCTCCCTCTCCCTTCCTCCACCCTCCTCCCTTCCCCCCTATCTCTAAGCCAAATAAGCCTCTTGTACTGAGGAATGAATGATAACAAAAATTACATTAATTACTATTTGAACTCTGTTCAAGTATGTTAACTATCATTTGTAAGGTAGAGTATGCAGATGATCTTGTCTCCTTGTGTACTGAAGTCTATGACAGTCTATTATCTCCTGAGTGTTTATTTCTGTCCGTCCAGCTGTCATCAGCTCTTCCTGGAGCCTCGGCAATGATGTTCCAACTGCCCGGCCAGCCCCTAACCCCTCTGAACTATCCTGGCTGAAGTGTTAAATGCTTTAGCACAAGACTCCCAACAGTTCTGCATGGGCTGGCCTGTGCCCCCATCCTGACCCATCTCTCTGCACTAGAGTTACTCAGTTTTGGGTTTTTTTTTTCCCTTTTTTTTTTTTTTTTTTTTTTTTGTCTCTAGTAGTTTTGTGTTTGTTTGCAGCCATTTGGTTAATATGGATTTGGTTAATATGGATTATAATTGTCTGGAGGCAGGAGCCATATTTTCGATCACTGTGATTTTAAACATTGTCACTAACATGGAGCCTGCTACTTAACAGAAGCTTAATAAGTATTTGCTGAATTCTTGACTAAGAGTTTACGAGAGGCTCTTCATCAAAAGTAACTTGCTGGATGCTCTGGCAGGTGGCGTAGATGGATGAAGAGAGATAAGCTTTGTTCTGGACAGCTCACTCGCAGTCACAAAAGTAAGACATGCACCCTGAATATTACAGAACTAAACTGTCTTAGGACTTGAGGACAGGTATCTTTTATTATGTGAGAATACATGACCTTATCAGTAAGGTTCAATGGCACAGATCACGTTTACAGCTGTTGTCATAAAATAACCGATATTGGAAGAAAGCAAAGGTTTGAAGAAATTCAATACTCAGGGGTAAAGTGTAAAATGTTCTAATATTTTGGAGTATTATGCCTGCAGAAGTGGCCTCCATGAAAAGAATGAGGAAATTTTTAGCCTTGCCAAACATTTTTAAAAATTACTTTAAAGTACTCTGTAGAACAAAGATTATAGACATGTTTGGGCTAGCCTGAGACCTTTTATGAGATTATTGGACCAGGTAGATTTTTCCTGTCTGTCTTCCAGTACTATTTCCTCTGCTCTATCCAAGTGGTGGGGTTGTGGCATTAAGCATGTGCTGGGCAGAAAGGCTAGACAGGCCGTGCATTCCCAGAGGAGTCAGGTGATCACTGTCTGAGGCAGCTGCTTGAGGTTCAAGGCAGTCAGTGTCCCTCTCTTCTGCCTTGGGCGGCTGTTATTCACTGGACTCCTTAAGGAGAGAGTATGTGGTGCGCTTTTGGCTGATCCAATGGGAATCACATTGATCTGGTGTCTGGCTTTGGTTCTGATCAAGTGGATAACCTCTAAGGTAGAGTATCTCTGCTCTCAGCATTGTGACACTAATCATTAATTTGACTATTTGATTAGTATGAAATATCCATTCTATTTATGTTGATTTTAATCTTTCTGATTTCAAGGAACCCTTAGTTCTATCAGTGAAAAGGCTTAAAGTTGCATTTTGTGGGATTCGGGTTTTTGGTTTTTATTTCTTTACCTAACATGATTGCGCTTGTGGGCTCTTTATGATACCATTCTTTAGAAGCAAGGAGGCTTTCCCAATGCCCTTCCTTTAAAGGAGTTTGACTTTGAAGATTTTATAGAATTAAACAAGCCAGACTTTTGAGTATTTGTGCTTTAAATATTTCCTTTCAGAGAAAAGGGGTTGACTGATGTTTCTATGCGTGAAGTGCAACTATTGAGGGTATTTTAAACAATGACAAGCTTTATAAAACAAAACCCATCCTGCTGTATGTCCCCTTTTCTTTTTCTTGGACTGTAGCTAAAACACATTCACAAAAATACAATTAGGAGCTGTTGCTTTGAAGTTCAGTTCAGTTGAGAAATGCTTGTAGTGTGCGAGCCAGCCAACTTGCAGCCTAGACCTGAGCCTAAAGCCGACGACACTTAAGTTGACATGTTTGAAATTATTTTCTGTACTTTCACAGAAACAGTTATATCTTTCATTTACCATCAGCTCCTTTTGTTTCTCTATTAGGAAAGCAAATATTAATTAAGACTCACAAGACTGCCTTTGTTTGTTTGCTAAGCAACAGAAAGTGCCTATAAAGTTATCGTTCCCCTTCAAGCAACACAGTAAGCCTGCTGCTTAATTGTTCACAACAACTCAGTGTTTTAGGCAGCCAAAAGCTTGTCTTTTACTACATATTAAGAGACATGTATTCTACAAAGCTTGTTTTGTTATATACATTGGGAAAAATAGTTTTGGCATTTTGGCCATGTTCTATCTGTTTCATGAATGGTATAATTTTTATGTATGTTGTTTCCAGAACCTTTACTTAGACCCCTGTGTTTGAATGTATTAACTCTGTTTACCAGTGTACAAAGTGGGAAGAAAGACTACTTTACAGAGTTCTTGGGTAGGTTACGTAAGATTTTGTACGACGACATCTAGAGCAATATCTATTGTTACTCTTACCATGCCTGCCTTTAAAAGTTATGTGTTAACTAATATTGGGGACAATGTCTACCTTCTGTTACTTACCTGCAGTGAAGTCTTTATGGAAGAATGACTCAACCTATTCCAGAGCGCACGGTCCTGAACAGCCATGGTTCTTGGGAGCCTACGGTTTAACTTGTTTATGCTGTGCCCGCTGGTTGCTGATTAGCTCGGCCTCGCCCATGTTTTGACCTATACTAGTTTGCTTTACAAGCTGTTCCCAGGATGGCTAAATTAGAAGAGTCACGAGTAGAAGCCTTGGTTATTTCTATTCTCTAGAGAAGTGTAATGGGAATGTGGACAGCAGCCCGGAGGACATCAGGACCGATGTAGACTCTGGGTTTTCATAAAAGTTGTTTTTCTATTTTTATTAAAAATAAAAGTCTACCAGTATGTGGCCTTAAAATTTATGATCTTTCAAGAAATGTTTGTTAAGCTTGTGTCTTGGTGTATAAAGCACATTTTTTAAGGTGATACTCTTAAGTGGAATAAATCTGTATTCTAATTCATAATGTAATACATTTTTCAAAATGAGTTACTTTAGATTAACTAAATTGCTTAGAGAGAGAACTTGGTGATACTCATTAAATGTAAGTTATAAGGAAGTTGATGTGTGACTTGTATGTATTGGTGGGTTCAGATACTTATTTTCAAAGTTGATTTTTTTTAATGTAATTTCATTTGGATTTATTTGGTAGGTATCTTGGGATTCAGGTTATTTCTTAGGCCAGTTATATTAAGTACTTTAACAAAACAAATTGAATATTTTATTAAGTAATTATCAAAATATACTTAATTAAGCTACATTAAATTTTACCTTTTTTGCCCAGATTTTAACAAATATTTGATAGTGAAGATGCATCTTTCCCACGGGGTGAGAGCAGTGGCTTTTCAGCCCGGAGCGACCAGCTCACTCAGAGACAGCAGCAGTCCTACCCACTGTTGCTGCGGGGCCTGGGATGTATTCCTTATGAATTAGTTCCTTGCTATGTGAGATCATACTTTCTTTGCAGATTTTTTTAGATGATTTGTACTTTTTATTTACTTTGTGAAATATAATAACTATACACACTATAAAATTTAAAAGACGCAAAGTTTCGCATTAAAAATCCTCATTGCTTCTATCCTTTGATATCCTTGGGGACAAGAGTATTGAAAGAGTTTAGTTTTGGTTGAAAGATTGTTCTACATTTCATGATCCTTTTAAAGGATTAAGTCATACAAGGTTTCAGCCTATTTTTTTTCTTAGATGATAAGTAAGCATTAAGAAGAATATTCCTTGGAACTGGAGTGGTAAAATGCTTGTGCGAGCATCGAGGACTTGCATTCAGTCCTCAGGCGTGTTGATGCCTGCTTGAAATTTCAGCCCTGAGGGTTCTCTGGCCAGTCAGTGTAGCCTACTTGGTGAGTTCCAGGCCTAGTGAGAGACTATTTCTTAAAACAAGGTGGACGGTGCCTGAGGTGTAGGTACTGGCGGTTGACCCCCAGTCTACAAACACACACACGCACACACACACACACACACACACACACACACACACACACACACACACACACACACACTGGGTTGCATATCAATTCCGTGCAATTTCTTAAAGTAAACTTTTTTCATAATTATTTTTTAAGTTGATGTTCTTACCCCCCTGGAGATTTATAGATCCATATATGTTATGTTACGTGCCTGTAAATCTCAGCCAGAGTTTTGTGGGGTAGAAGATCATTAATCTTATGAGTAGAACTTTGATCACACAGCTTCAGTGTGCTAATTTTTGTTGATGAGATTGTGAACCCTTCCTCTTTTCTTCCCTTCTTTTTTTTTTTTTTTTATTAAATAGTGTTGTCCCAGAAACCCCCCACTCAGTTGTCTCCTCAGGTCTTTATGGTGTCACATCACTGTACAGATTGGTACATCGTGGCACCAGTTCCGATGACGACTACTGCTTTTTAAAGAAATTAATTTTATTAATTGCTAAAAAACAAACAAAAAAAGAACAACAAAAACAAACAAAACCCAGCCAGGCATGGTAGCACACACCTTTAATCCTAGCATTCGAGAGGCAGGCAGATCTCGGTGAGTTTGAGGCCAGCCAGTTTACACATCAAGTTCTACATATAAGCCAGCCGTCATTTCACAGTAGGACCCTGTCTCAAACAAACAGTTTTACTGTAGTCAAGTGTGGGTGCACACTCACCATGCCACCGCATGCCTGTGGAGGTCAGACAGTGCCTTAAGGAATCAGTCCTCTCTTCCTACCTGTGATTCTAGAGGCTTGAACTTGGGCCATCAGTCCTGGCAGTAAGCACTTTACCTACTGAGCCGTTTCACCGGCTTCTCTAGTTTGATGTGCTAGTGCTGTTCTGAGTGTTGGGAGTTGGTCTGGGTCTGGAGTAGCCAGCAATGATTTAGGCATTTGCTGGTGCAGAACTTAAATACTAATCAGAGACTTAGTCACTTTTATCATCCAGATTTTGAAATGTATTTCACTTGTACAATTCTGACAGTAACTTCATTTATTCCTTAGTTCAGACATTTTATTTGCAACAAGTGCGTTTGTTAACAAAGTATTTATTTAGAGCTTACTAAGTGATAGGTCATATTTCAGAGTCGTCAACACTGTGGTGAATGACACAGATAAAGTTCTAGCTCCTGTGGAACTTCTATTTTAATACAAAGCAAATAGGATAATACTAGCCACGTGCTACAAGGAGGCTGAGCGGCCTCTGATTCCCAAGTGCCGGGATGAAAGGTGTGTGCTGCCATGCCTGGCTTGTGTTTTGTTTTGTTTTGTGTTGTTTATGTTTGTTCGTTTGTTTATACACAGTTAATAAAATGTGTTGCTTTAAAGGCAGTAGCCTGGAGGCACTGCAGGAAAGTGTGATTTTCAGATGGTTACAGCTTTATCTAGTAATCAGGAAATGCCTAACGTTGTTTCATTGCGGCCTAAGAGGTAGAAACAGGGATGGCAGTGTTTGGCACAGGCAGGGGAACAGTAACTGTGAAGGCAGGCATTAGGTATGGTGGTAAAGTTAGGAGGACAGCGTGACTACATCCTAGTGGTGAAGGGTGTGGTAGGGTAAGATCATCAAGAGGCCGTGGTCCCCAGAACATGGGTTTGGGACTCACTTCCAGTGCAGTGAGGAACACTGGAGAACTTGTGAGTGGGACCTGGAATATTCACGCCTCTAATACATAAGGGCCTGGGGCTTGGGGAAGATGCACTTGAAACACCAACAGATTGACCTTTGCCCTCTCCTTCCCTTGAGTAACTCTTGTGATTGTTTTAGAAGACAACTTCTAATGGTCGAGTGCTTGCCTAGCATGCCACAGGCTCTGGGTTCCATCCTCAGCATCCCACACCCACAAGAGATCAGCTTGTGTGTCCATCTCAAACCTTTCACTCCTGTGCCCATTTCTTAGGAGTTCTTAGCTGCGCTGTATCTGTCTGTCTTATAGCTAGAGATTTCCAGAGCAGGAGCATTTTGTGTATTCAACATTTTTTGCTATAACGTGTTGCTAATTATATGTAATAATACAAGCATGTTTACTGAATTAAATTTTAGATCACGTTTCATTATCATGTACTAAAATATGCACCTTTTTTTTTTCAGAGACGTGGAGCTATTTCCTATGACAGTTCTGATCAGACTGCGTTATATATTCGTATGCTAGGTAAGCACAACTTTATATCAGTACCAGTTAGTTTTGCTGTTGTATTATCTGAGATGAGATGTTTTGCTTATGTAGCCTTTTCATCACTTTTTGAAACAGAAATTGAACTTTAACATCTAAAAACTAATATTGAGTGTGATAAATAAAGAGAGACATTTTAGAGTTAAGACAGATTAAAGGTCTGTTTAATAGGGCAGTACTTTTAGGGTACAGCTTTTAACTGTTTTAGAACATTCTTTATGGAAAATAGGTTTCTAATGATGCTAAAGGCCAGCCAACTGCTATTAAAGAAGTGCATACCAACATAGTATGTAAAATGAATTATTTTTAATATAAATATAAGTAATAAAGTTAATCCAGCAGTTGTATTCCTTTACCTTTGGTAGTCCCCAGTAACCACATAGAGAAACCAGGATTTATTTCAATCTATACCTTAATAGCTGAGCAGTTAAATGATCTACCTTAATCTTCTCTGCTAACCTGGCTACCTCCCAGCCCCATCCAATGGTACTTGTGTATTACTGATCTGGCTCTCTGGTGTTTTTTCTCATGGTGTCTTCTTGAGTCCTCGCCTCCTTGTGTTGCTCTGCATCTCCCTTGCTTTCCCCTCCCCCTGGTTGGTAGAAGCTTCTGCCCAACCACTGCGTGATCAGCATTTATTGACAAGGCAGAGAATAAATGGTTTAAATTGTTTACACAAACTCAGGCACAGGAGATTCTTGATATAAGCATTACAGTGCAGGCCGACAGAACCGGATGTAGATCTCTCCTGAGAGACACAGCCAGAATACAGCAAATACAAAGGCGAATGCCAGCAGCAAACCACTGAACTGAGAATAGGTCCCCCGTTGAAGGAATCAGAGAAAGGACCGAAAGCTTGAAGGGACTTGAGACCCCATATGAACAACAATGCCAAGCAACCAGAGCTTCCAGGGACTAAGCCACTACCTAAAGACTATACATGGACTGACCCTGGACTCTGACCTCACAGGTAGCAATGAATATCCTAGTAAGAGCACCAATGGAAGGGGAAGCCCTGGGTCCTGCTAAGACTGAACCCCCAGTGAACTAGACGGTTGGGGGGAGGGCGGCAATGGGGGGAGGATGGGGAGGGGAACACCCATAAAGAAGGGGAGGGAGAGGAGTTAGGGGGATGTTGGCCCGTAAACCGGGAAAGGGAATAACACTCGAAATGTAAATAAGAAATACCTAAGTTAAAAAAAAAAAAAAAGAATGGACAGTGTGGTGCTTTAAAGTCAAGCAAGAGACAAAGGCGGCTAGAAGACGGAAACACTATTAGATTTGAATCACAGAATACTGGTGGTTTTAAATCAACTTGACATAAGCTAGAGTGATCAGTAAAGAGGTAGCCTCAGTTAAGAAAAGCCTCCATGAGATCCAGCAGCAAGGCATTTTCTCAATTAGAGATCAATAGGGAGGGCCCGGCCCATAGGTGGGGGCCATCCCTGGACTGATAGTCCTGGGCTCTATAGGAAAGCAGGCTGAGCAAGCCATGATGAACAAGCCAATGAGCAGTACCCTCATTGGCCTCTACATTATGTCCTGCATGTTTTAGGTGTCTGCCCTGTTTGAGCTTCTGTCGTGATTTCTTTCAAAGATGAACAGTGCTGTGGAAATGTAAGCAAACCCTAAGATAGACATGGAGTCTACTTTTGTAACTAAATAGATTTTCAGTATAGAGAGGATAAATTCAATAGAAATTTTACATGAGTATAAAAACCACAATCTATTCATCATTTTGAGTATCCTACCATAATATTTTGTAAAATGTGAAAGGTAATCTTGATAAAGTGTAACATCCATAGTCTACTCTACCGCCTCACCACAATTCCACTCTCTAGTGACTATTAGAAAGCACAGAGCAGGGCAGATGGTTTAGAATGCTAAAATCAACAAGGGCAGAGATAATGAGAGAGTAGGATGGGAATAAGCCAGTGTGGGGTTGGGAATTTAGCTCAGTGGTAGAGCACTTGCCTCGTAAGCGTAAGGCCCTGGGTTCAGTCCTCAGCTCTGAAAAAAAGAAAAAAAAAGAATGGAATGGGAATAAGCCAGTGTAAAGGAGAGAAAGACCACACTGGTGAGAAGCATTAATGCTCAGAGATTATAATTCAGTGGTACTTATGAATTCCATGTCCTAATAGTGCATATCCAATTTTTTATAAATGTCTTGCTTTTAACAGTGTGCTAACATGTATATCCAGAAGTTAAAAATTGGAAAAGAAACACAGATAATACTTATCTGACTCTCACATTTTCTGAACAGTGAAGTCATGAATCAAAGTCCAAATTTTTGAACTAAAATTTTGTTCCCTAGAACAAAAAATTGATTTGATGAATTAATTTCTTTCAAATAAAACTATCCGCTCCAGTAAACAACTCAAAAGGAAAAGTAACTTGCTGGCAAACAATAAACTGATTTGGTCTGAAGGACCCATACTGTGGAAGGAGAGAACAAACGCCCACGTGTTATTTTCTGGCTTCCCCACGTGCATTGTGGCACATGTATCCCTGTCATTTATAGAGAAGATAAATTATATTAAAATAAATTTTAATTGTATAGTTTTGGGGAGGTATTTAATACCATGTAAAATCTACACAAAACTGGAAGCATCAGACCTGGACCTATGTTGCTTGAATACGTGTGACCTAAGGAGTTCATTCATTCCTCAGAAAAGCAGGACCGTGAATCTTGAAATGTGGGTGACCATATTCCCACAGTCACTATGGCACTATCTCACTAATTACCACTTCAGCAATACTCTTACTCATTTCAACATTTGCATGACTGAGACAGACCTCCTGTGTCTACCTGTTCTGTAAATGCTACTTTCAAATCCTTTGCCTCTCTGATACCTCCTACTGATGTATACGTTCACTTAAGAACAAAATATACCTTCAACAGTTTAATATCAAATATTCTATTTTCTGGCCGCCATACTGTCTTTTAAATTTATATTATTCACTTCATTATTTACTTTGTTATTTTAGGATTTACAGTAACACAAGTGATAGAAACAAAGGAATAAACTCACCATTTGACCTACAAAAAAAAAAAAAAAAAGAATAACAAGGACAACCTTTACATGGTGCACAAAAGCATTATGCCTACAATGAGGAGTCCAAGAATACATGATCATGGTAGTCCTCACTCTGTGCTCAGGTAGCTTACTAAGAGAACTTAAGCCCCTTATACGTTTCCTAATTCCACAAGTCAGTATAACTAGCTATGTACGCATGTGGGTTCCTTCTTCCTGACTTTGTTGGCATTATCTCTTCATTCAGACTCATCCCATGCTCTCTACTTCATACTGTTAAACATGCAGTTAGATCTCAGTAGGCATATTTGCTCCTAACTTTTCTCTTCGTGGTTAGACTTGTTCCTTCAGCTCTGAGAACTGAGCCAGCCCTCACAGTTTATCTACCTCCGTTGCTTCCTGTGGTTCTGATTTTGTTCTTACTCCTTCCTCCTTGGTGGACTCTGTGTCTTGTGAGTCTTACCCACTTCCGTTCTGTTCTAGTACAGTAGGTGTTTGTTCTGCATTTCCTCTCCCCATCTCTTGAAACAAAGCTGCAGACATACTTACTGTGTTTCTGTGGGTATGTTTTGGTGGGTATGGTGTGGATACTTCACACTTTGAATAGGCCTGAGAAGATCTGTTTGCCACATCTGTAGTCTTGCCATCTCAGTAGGTATAACTCAGTTCTTGCAAAGTGCAGTGATTCTTGAGTCCTGTGTACTCTAGTTCATTGGCAAGTCTTGTTTGTGGGTACCTTAAAGACTAGCATCTCACCATCCTGATCACATTGTCACCCAATCCTTGTATCTTGCACTAGTTCTTTACTTGGTCTTTGTGAATTGTGTTGACACAACCCAGGTAAACTTTTTTTTAATACATAATAAAGTCATCCTAACTCAGAATACTCCGATGACTTTCAGACTTAGAGTAACAGCCAGATCTGGCACATTAGGTACCAAGGTCCAGTGATCCAGCCCTGATGCCTCCTTGATGCCACTTTCCCAAATTCCCTTTCCCAGAACCCCTGCCATACTGGCCTTTTTACTTGTGTGTGAACATGCTAGGTGTGTTGCTGGCTTGGTGTTCATGCTTGCTCTTCCTGATGCGTGGAATTTCTCCTGATAGTCATACAGCTCACCAGCTCACCAGGTCCCTGTTTAGACACCTCTTCAGTGAGGCTTCCCATGATGACACTGCCCCATCCCACCCCTCCATTCCCCATTCCTCTTAACTTACTTTATAGCTTCTGACCCTCTTCTGTAGAAAGGAGTTGTGAGTTTGTTTTGTTTGTATCTGGGAAGGTAAACTTTGTGCACTGGTATGTCCTGGGTCTAACGTGTTCAGCAGACCCTTGTCACAATGAGGAGTAACCATGCAAAAGAGACCTTGGTAGATAAAGATGGCGTCACAGTACATGAGAGAGCCTTCCTTAAGAACACAGAACAAGGAGATCCTCCAAGAAGGTCCGAGTTTCAGGAGGACAGGAAGGGGCTGTGAGACTCTGAGGAGGCTCCCCTTGCTGTTATGAACTTGGATGGTACAGCAGCTTTAACAGAAAGGAACCCGTGGCTTTAAGGACTGTCTTGTCACCTGCAGCAACACAGACATGGAAATGCAATTTAATCTCCCAGAACCCAATTTCTGCATCCAGAGAATGGGAGCTGGGACTCTTCTTACTCACGTTGGTTACAGAATTCAGCAATGCCAGTAATGCAGAGCCCTTGGTAACTGAGGAGTGCTAGATCACCGAGAATCGTGTAAGAACAGCATCAAACAGATAGAGACAAAAGACTGAGAACTTGCTAAGACCTCGGGCGAGAACAGAGATTACCAAACGTCCTGCAAAGTGACTTTACTGCATTATAAGATTATTACGTGTTTCCTGTCTCTGTGCAGGCAGCCCAGGCAGAGCAGACGCTGGTAAATGCCTGCTTCTCACAGTGGCTCTTTCCTCTGGGAAACAGATTTCATTTCCCACTGGCTTTCTATGGTTACTGTTTCAGCCACATCAGAGTAATAAAATGATTTTTAAAATATAGATAATTATTAAGGAATATTATTTTTAAGCTTCCTAACCCAGCCTTACGACTCAATACTGAAATTTTATTACATCCTCCAAATCAGTCACTTCTTAACCTTTTCATTCATTTGTTTGCTTTTATCTTTTAACAGTCATGGGTTTCCTTGTAGCACTCACTCTCTTTTGTATGTCACTGTAGGACCCTCCCTCCCTCACTGGCTTCCCTGGGCTGGACTGCACTGGAGGAGCAGGACCCCACATGGCCCTGCTGGTGTGTGGGACTTTCTAACCTTACACTATTCCTGATTCTGCCCAGGAGATGTCCGAGTGAGGAGCCGAGCAGGATTTGAGACAGAAAGAAGAGGTTCCCACCCGTACATTGACTTCCGTATTTTTCATGGTATGTATCTTATTCATACTTTCAAAACTAAATTTTTTATAGTTTTCATGATTTAGATGCTATAGTCTTCCTAGCGTTTAAGTTTCTTAGGGAGAAAAAAATACAAGGGAGGAAAAAATGCTATTTTATCTTTTAACTTTTTGAAAGCATTAGGTCATAAATTATGGTATCTTTCTAGATAATGCTGATAAATAGAGATAACTAGCAGAGAATAGTAATTAGAATTTTGTTTTTAACTCAAGGTCTCACGGAGGCCAGGCTAGCCTCCTGCTCACCGTGTAGTTCAGGATGACCCTGGACTTTGGCTCTTCCTGCCTCTATCTCCCTCCTGAGTACTGTATTACCGGTGTGGACTACGGTGCCTGGACTTTGAGGTCCTGGACACCAAAGTTACGGCTTCATGTATGCCAAGCATGCACTTCGCCGACTGAGCCACATTTCCAGCTAAATTAGGTTTTAGGTGTTTCTTTTTATATCTTTCTTCATGACTTCAGACAATGCTGACATATTTCATTTAATAATGTGATGATAGGTTTTCAGAAGTTTAATGAAGTGTCATCTTTTTTGTTTATTTAAACATACTGATAGAATGACTATTTGAAAAAGAAACATTTCATGTGTGTCTAGATCATAGTGGAGAGAAGGGGAAAAACAAGTTTTAAAGATCTTAAACACTGAACGTAGTCTGGTTTGGAACTCATTTGGTAAGGTTTGGTACTGTGCATCAACATTAAAAAAATGAGTGCAAACTATGAGAGACATCCTAAACAATTCAGGGTATAAATGAGGTGGAGAGGTGAGCTCGGCATTGTGAGTCATTTGCTGACTCTTAGAAAGGGGATCCAATGGTGAGCAGAGCTTCCGCTGCACGCTCACCATTAGAGGAGCAGAAAGAGGGCTTTATAACCAAGTAAGTGTGCGTGGGTGAGGGCAAGGCCCTGCTGATACAGCATCTGTGTTAGGTGAAGCCCGAAGTGCTCCGTAAGTTAGAAATGAATCCTGACTTTGACATATCCCGAGCACTGAGTGTGTGCCTGTGGTCGCAGGCTATAAAGATGATCCCGGGAACAGGTGCTAGAGAAACAGCAGTTGGGATTTTCCATCCTTGGTACAGCCAGTACGATTATACAGGGACACTGGGGCTCCCTTGAAGAATCACTTCTTCCAACAGTAATAACGACTCAAAACTACTTGTCATGGATAAGCCATCTTTTAAAACACACATCAAGAAGGGTTTTTTTTTTTTTTTTTTGTTTTTGTTTTTTTTAAGCTTTAAGCAGAGTAACATTGAAAGAAAAACACGTTTAGGTAGTTTATAATATAATTGTGAAAACCAAAGTCAAAGAGAAAATAGCAAAGATAGTGAGAGGCAAAACATCCACCTGTGAAGGGGCACTTACCAGTTTGCCAGTAAAGAAACTTTTCATTTTCTCTTTGTATCTTCCCTGTCCAACTGGAGCAGCAGCTGTGTGGGCGCACTTGCTTCCAAGGCAGCCTCATTGGCTTCCGAGCGTCCTGAGGCTAGGGCAGCCCAGCAGTTTTGACAAGAGGCTGACAGGAGGAGCCATGAGAAGGAGGCTAGCTGAACAGAAACACTGCATTTTCTCTTGAAGGAGAAGCTAAAAGAGAATGGAATGATAGCAGTGGAAAGAAAGAAAGTCGAAGGAGAGGAGCCAAGATACAGTTAGACTTGTTCTTAAGGCCATACAGTCTCCAGGCTGCCTGTGCGGAAACAGGACACGGTTAGACTTGTTCTTAAGGCCAGCTTGGTCTCTGTACTGCCTGTGTAGCTATGAAAGAACAGTTACAACCAGATCACGCCTGAGTAAGGCATCATCTCAAAGAGTTTGTCGGACAAAATCCATATATTGGGAAACTGATATTTTTTTAGGAATGTAAGGTTGCTTTAAGCTGAAGAAAAGCAATGAAATTATATTACATACATTAATAAGAATGGAAGAAAAGAGAAAAAAGAATAGAAGGGAAGAGTTATGGCTAGTCAATATAAAGAATAAACTAGAGATCTGCAAGGAGAGGTTTCTGTAGGACCAGGCTTCTCTGCTCCCTCCTGACTGAGCAGTGCAGCCATTTTCTTCAGAAAGCAGCTTACTGATGAGTTACGCAGCCAGCCTCACTGAGCGCACTCTTGTTGGTGTTATTTGATAAAAGGTCTTATTCCTGACTGGTACTCCAGTGAGAATGTGTGTGCTTTTTAAAAGATTTTTTTTTCCTTTATAAAATTGCTTTGCTTGTTTCCATTTTTATGATCTGGAAGTTTAAGCAGCAGTAAAAGTACCAGTCTTTTAAAGTTGTGGGGTAATCTGCTGTAAAATCCTCAGGCTGTTGGAGACATCTGGCTCTGATTCATTGGTTTAGGGTTGGTTTTTTTTTTTTTTTTTTTTTCTCTCCTAGGCCCCCAAAATTTCAGTAAACTTAGTAAAGGAGAGAATTTGGGAAATAAGATTGCTATAAAGGATGTTGGACGTTTTAAATAGGAAACAAAATGGTAAATTTTGGTGAGGAAAGATATAGGGATAATCAAATTGCTCAAAGTATCTAATGGGATGGAATACTAGGAAGTTCTTCAATCATTAGGAGGCCAGGAAGAAACAACACATAATGTAAAAATGACAGAAGCAAGATGTGTGGCAATCCTTTTAGGAGTCGAAGATTGTCAGAAGGCATGAAAAGTGAAAAGCATAACCTTAGGCCTGCATGCATGTTCCACAAAGCCCGACCCACACAGCCATCAGGGATGGCTGACTGTTTCATCTCCTCATACAAGGTAGAGATAGCTGGGTTCATTCAGTCGACCTCGTGAAGGGCCCTTCTGCTTAGACCCTGCAGCTGTATCAACAGTGATTCCTTGGAGTCTTGGATTTGACAAAGGCACTTGTACGTAGTAGTTGCAGGGTAGGTTTGAACCCTCAGGAATACCAAACCTTTTAAAAGACTGATATATATTTTCTCTTACATCTCTAATTTAAAATAATACTATTTCTATAATGACATAAAAGTACCTGGATTATTTAAATTCTGGCTGTAGGTGAGATATATTCATTGCAGCTAAAATTTTCTCTGTGTGTAACTCCTCAACCCTCTTTGCTATGCACATCTTTGCTTTTACCCTAAACTCTGTTAATTTCTCTACTGTAAAATTCTTGACTTTTGTCTTAGTTAGAGATTTACTGCTATAAATAGACACCATGACCAAAGCAGCTCTTATAAGGACAGCGTTTAATTGGAGCTGACAGGTTCAGAGGTTCAGTCCATTATCATCAAAGTGGGAACGTGACAGCACCCAGGCAGGCACAGGAGGAGCTAAGAGTTCTATATCTTGTTCTGAAGGCAAACAGGAGAAGACTGGCTTCCAGGCAGCTAGGACAAAGGTCTTAAAGCCCACACCCACAATGACACACTTCCTCCAACAAGGCCACACCTCCAAATAGTGCCACTCCTTGGGCCAAGCATATGCAAACCACCAAAGCTGTTATTACCCTTTTCTGCTTAAATTAAACCTGTTACTAAGTCCTATGTATTTTGTATTCTTTTTTTAAAATTTTTTATTAGATACATTTCTTTACTTACATTTCAAATGTTATTCCCCTTCCCGTCGATAAGCCCCCGTATTTTGTATTCTTAAGTAGCAGTCATGTTTATCTGCCCTCTGTCTTCCTTGAACCTTCATTAATCACTGTTCTGGTATTTTTCGTACTTCTCCTGTTTGGGTTTCTGTCTCTTGTGTTCTCTACTTAGTGTCCAGGATCAGGTCTTCTCAATGGGAGCAGGTAAGATACAGGAAAGCATCAGTAACAGGTTAGCTGCACGGTGTGCTTGGAGCGCACGTAAGCTGTGGCTAGTCTGTAGTTGCACATCCTGTACCACGCCTCCATCTGCTGAGTAGTCCTCAGGTACTGCTGCTATTTTTAACTTGTAAAAATATATATATTTTTTTTCTTTCTCTATATTGAGGAAATTTTCTTGACTGGATTTTCCTAGAAATGAGACATCCAGACGCTATAGTGGTAATAAGTTTTTCTTCTGTGTATAACTCATTATAAACCCTGCTTAGGCTCACATACTGAAGGTCAATTCTCTTGTCAGCCAGTTTAAGCCAGACAGCTACCAATTGTGGGTACAATTATAGGCTCCAAAGTTTTTGAAGGATTTCTGTTGCTGTTGATTTAGTTTTGTTTTGTTTTTTTAATCTAATGAAGAGACTTAGGGAGTGTAGTTTAGTGCTAGAGCATTTGTTTACTATGTGTCAAAAATATATATCTTGATGTAGCACAAAGAAACAGAAACAAATTCAAAGCAATCTGGCAAGGAAATTTCCTATGGCAGAAAGGGTGTGCTACAACCCAAATTGGGTGAGCAAACACACCAAGGTGGGAGTCCACTTAGTTTTTTGTTTTTGCTTTTTCAAACTTTTAAAGAAGAACCTCAGTGTTAATCTCTCCCACACCCAGAAGTTTTTTGTCTTAGCTGACCTTTTATCATAATCCTTATTCTCTGAGCCTATAAATACACTTTCTATACTTTCCCTTAGTATCAGCATGTTTTTACTTTGAAGAGACATGGTGGCTTATGTCTGTGATCCAGCACTCAGGAATAAAGGCCAGAGGATTACCAGCCTAAGGCCAGGTTGGGTTACTGAACAAGGCCCTGTCTCAAAAATAAATAAATAAATCGCGCTAAAGGAGTAGGCTTGCGGTAAAAAAGAAGAAAATCAGTTAATGATATATACCTATAATCCTAGCAATTGAGGGAGAGGCAAGAGCTTGGGAGTTCAAGGCCAGTTTCAGGTACATGCTAAACAAGGACACCCGGGGTGTATGACCTCAGCTGCCCTCTGTCTCCAAGAAAGGAAAAAAAAATCAGTTGAGCACAGAAACTTACTAACTAATAAATTATCAGCCTTACTAAACAAACAGATTCCCTTAACTTAGAAACTTCAACAGATAATTAACTAAGATGGGGCTGGAGAGATGGCTCAGCTGCTAAGTACACTGACTGCTCTTCCAGAGGTCCTGAGTTCAATTCCCAGCAACCACATGGTGGCTCACAACCATCTGTATTGAGATCTGATGTCCTCTTCTGGTGTATCTGAAGACAGCTACAGTGTGCATATGAAGACAGCTACAGTGCGCATATGAAGACAGCTACAGTGTGCATATATATATATACATATATATATACACACACACAGACACACACACACACACACACATATATATATATATACACACACAAATCTTAAAAAAATAACTAAGATACGGGAATGAAAATTAAAGTTGTTTCAGACTCAGGGGACAATGCAGTAATGTGCATCAAGAACTCTAAACATCTTTTCCTGTCAGAGTTCACCACCAGAACTAGAACTATTTGCAGAGGAATAATCAGATATTAAATGTATAAATTCATGCAAAGGAATTTACATTTTCCTTGCTCATAATATGTGCTAAATTATGGTACTACTGAGTTATTTAGAGATTAAATCTGTGATATAATGAAATTAGTCATTTATATAAAGTCATAGGTTTCTATTCAGAGCATGTATTTGTTAATTAAGTTATACTAAGTCAGTCCTGCGGTTATTTATAAGCAACTGGGAAATTTTAAATTTGGAGACGCTTTGAATTTTTATTCACATCCTCAAAGCAGACATGCTTGCCAGAGATGTGGAATCAGTGTGCAGGTGGGACCAGCCTGGCACCTTTGCTGTCGGAGTCTGCTTCACTGACCGAAGTCTCTGGGTTTGAGGTTGGTCTTTTGAGATAGAAATATCACAGTAAAGCCTTCATTCTTCATGAGCTTTCCCTAATATCTTTATGTCAGAATGTAAACATTTCCCCAGGTACCTTTCTCTAAAGGTTTTCTCAAGCAGTTTCTTTTAAAATTTTATTTTATGAACTTTATCTTTTGTCTTGTCTTCTGGAACTCAAAAGATATCTGTTGGGTACTAGCATAGTTTACAAGCTTAAAAAAATGGCTTCTTTCATATAAGAGCATCACTGTGCATATTAGTTAGAGAAGGAGCCAGTGAGGAAGTGCTGGGCCGTCGGGTGGCCCTGGGGCCTGTGCTCTCTAACATGGCATTCCTTGCTTGTCCCTCTACATGCGCATCCTGTGTTGTGACAGCTTCTGCTGCACTAGGTATTTTCAGGTTTGTGCGTCCAGAGTACCCAGGGATAAGGAAGAGGGAAGCAAGCTCCTTTCTGTTTCCGTCCTTACGTTCAGTGAGCGGAAGCCTAATTCCCAAATAACCTACAGAGCTTATGTTCTACTGACCATATGTGGTCCTCTTATTTACATGATGATAGGAATCCCATGTTGATTTGGGTTTGGGTCTCAGTGTAGTGGTTGCCACATCAGTTTAGATCCTTAGCCCCCTCCTGCAAAGCAAGCTATGGGAAAACAAGCCTCAGATCCCAGGACTAAGGAAGTGGACACAGGAGGACCCTTGTTTATGCTTACAAGGGCAGGCAGATTCCAGGGTTTAGGGTCAGCCTGGGACATAGTAAGGTTAGGTTCAGGCGTGTTAGAAATGGTAATTTCAGGGTAGGGTTCCATCCAGCTACCTTATTATCCGTGTTTAACAGAGGCAGGCAGATCTCTGAATTCCTTTGCAATACTTTTTAAAAAAAAGTGCGTGTGCTTACCTTCTCAAGGAACTGGGGTCATGAAATGCTGATTCATAGGATAATCAAAAGGGAACTTAAAGTAAATAACTGGATAAATGTATGAAACAAGAGATGAGCTATCTGAAGAAATTTTAGAATAGCAGGAGAACTATCTCAAGCAGAAAAGTAGAGAGATCTCCAGAGAAAGCAGAACATAGAGCAGTGTGGAAAGCTGTCTCGAGCAGATTATAGGCAAATGGCTTGTACTCACAATTTGATTTCAAATACCCCTCCAAGCTGAGGCTGGTCATTGGCACCCTTTCCTCTCTTTGTGGTCTCTTCCGACCATCAGCCCAGAACCCCAAAACCCTGCTGTTCTCCTGCCCAGCTATAGGCTGTTAGCATCTTTATTTACCAATGAGGGATAACTTGGGAGGCAGGGTTACAGTGTCACTTGGGTCTGTGTGTGGATTCTCTTGACCTTGGGACACCAGTATTTAGCATTACAATACATACCAAAAGACCAAACCTCAACACTTACAGGGTCTTATTTGCACTTCCTCAAGATAATCTTTATTAACTATTAACCAGGTTCAGGCTTCTTTACATTGTCTTCATTACAGCAACTGACCGTTGAAAACATACAGCGTCTCCTTAGATTTCCCCATAGTTCTCAGGTGTGTTGGCCGGTGGTTGTTTCCTTTCACCATGGCAAGATGGCATAGTTGGTAAAGGTATTTGTCACCAAGCTGAGTTCAGTATCCAGGACCCACGTGGTGGAAGGAGAGAGCCAACTTTGTGCAAGTATGGTGCATGGAAGCATGGCGCAGTGCAAATGGCTTATTTGAAATACTGTTTACCTTTGTTCACAAAACAGTTCACTAAAAGAAGACAAGTGGGCCAGTGACATGGGTCAGTAGGTGAAGGGGATTGCAGACAAGCAGGAAGACTTGGATTAAGTTGCCAGTATCCACATGGTGGAAGGAGGGAATCATTTCTGCAAGCTGTCGTCTGGCACCATCATGTGTACACACACACACACACACACACACACACACACACACACACACGCGCACGCACGCACGCACGCACACACACACACACACTACATCCTTTTCCCCTGCCAGTGACCAGTTCCTACTCCTATTCGTGGAAGTTCCCTTACCAATTGGTTCATGTGGAGATGAGCACTGCCATGTTGATGCATTAGGAAATGTCATGCTAGTTTCCAGAATGTTCTCCGATAGCTGCACTTAAGAACCATTGGTTCTCATTGCTTTGTCCCAGACTTGGAAGAAGCCAGTATTATAGTTATCTTCAGTAGCTTTGTTGCATAAACTAGGCAGGCTGGTATGGATTGGACCTTAATCCTGTTTAAAGGTTGTTGCCCTCTGGACTCTACAGAGCTATGAGGCTGAATTTCACCCTGATATGATTTTGCAACTGTTCTTTGAAGGAGTCGCTGCTGAGTACTGTACTTCCTTCCCCATCTCTCCCAGCTGGCTAATAGGGAATTGAAAATTTCATGTAGTGGCTGGCTCTGCCTCTGATCCCAGCACTTGGGAGGCAGAGCCAAGTTAAGCTCTGTGAATTCAAGACCAGCCTGGGTGCACAGAGAGTGAGTTCCAGGACAGCCAGGGCTACACAGAGAAACCCTGTCTTGAGCCCCTCCCCCCCAAAAAAAGAAGAGTTTCAAAGAACTTTGTATCTCTTACTTAATCATTAAGTCATCAGAATGATCAATAATTCTGTGAACCAGGGATATAAGAGTTGCTTAAGAGGAACATACTGATGATACAGTTTGTTCTTAGTAGAATTCCTCTACTTTGAGATCGTGAGTGGGTCACTTACTATTCATAGTAACATTTTTAGTACATATACATTTGATGTTCTATCAGAGTATTTTGAAATTTGGTAAATTTGCAGTTAGTTCTGAAGTACTTACATACACAATGGTTTTCAATATTAAATATATAACCATAAAAAATAAATCGAATCTTAAAAGTTAAAAGTATAAGGTTATGTTTTTGAAGTACTTAATGTTTATAATTAGCATTTGTAATAGACATATAATTTATGCTTTATAATTATATTTATTGAGCGCTCGCTTCTTTCCCCAAAACTGTAGAGACATTGTGTGCGTTGTCTCATTTGCTGCCGGCCTTCAGTCCTCAGAAGCCTTTACAGATAAAGAGCTGAGCGGCATGCAGAGACCTTAAGTGATCTGCTTTACCTTACGGAGCTGGAGACCGCAGGGGTTCAGCCCCGTCTTCACCCACTCCTGCATTCTGTCTCCATTCTCAGCACAGGCGGCTGGATAACATTGCTCACAGCAGCCTGGAGCAGTGCTTGTCTGTCTGTACATGCTGAGACATGCTAAGACGGAAAATTCTTCTTAGGAAAAACGTGTCTCATAGATGTAGGATAACTACAATTACCCTGTTTGAAATGACTTTTAGATATGGCTTGCACTTTTTTTTTTTTTTTAAGG
This sequence comes from Rattus rattus, assembly GCF_011064425.1. Classification (NCBI taxonomy): domain Eukaryota; kingdom Metazoa; phylum Chordata; class Mammalia; order Rodentia; family Muridae; genus Rattus; species Rattus rattus. Next base: position 134,742,325 of record NC_046156.1, read on the forward strand.
AAAACTGGGGAAGGGGAAGAAAAATTAGAATATAGAAAATATTTAGAAATTTTATTCAATCTTTGTTCCGTACAGAATTGACTAAGCTAGAGCTAAAACCTTAAAGTACTTTATAAAAATGAAGACCCGAGCAGTAATTTCCTAGGAAGTCTTGTGCACCGAGGCAGTGATTGCAGGGCGCCCCCTTGTGGGTTACTGCAGCAGGCGACTGTGTCTTCCGGGAGCCAAGGGCTTTTCTGTGAAGGACCTTTCTGATCTCCTAGCTGTGCCCTGGGTGTGGCTTGGGTAGCAGGGAGTACCTGTGGGAAAGACAGGAGCCTGCTGCTCAGTGTAGCTGTCTCCAGCCCTTTTCTCTTCTTAGCCTAGAACTTGTATTTCCTATTTACTTTCTACTATGATGAGGGGGAAAACAGTATATTTTTAAAAATCACCTACTCTTCTCCACTTTATTTTCTGGTCCAGAAATATGGAGAAAGGATGCCTGGACACAGTACCCTTGCTCATTTGCTTTGGTGGTGCTGGTTGGTCTATGGCTATGCCATGGAGCGGGGTACTCTCTGATAAAAACGTGAACTTTTGTATGCCTTCAGCTTTCTAAGCTGTATCAGAAAGCAGCATTGCGTGAAAACCAGAACAAGTCTGGGAAGTTTCAATAGTCCAAACTTGATGATGGCCAAGCTCTAATAAGACAAGTTCAATCTGTTGTCTGTTGTGCTGGGAAATGAGTAGTAACTCGCTTTGTGTCCCAGAGTGAGCCCATCTGAGTACTGGGAAGAGAGTTGGGTTTTCGTGTACTTTGGCCAGAGGGTGAGCTTTTTAGTAATTATCTAATGAAGGTACTGGCTTCCTTCCCGTGTCCAAATGCCTCCTCTTTCCTATATCCTAAATGCTAGTATTCATTCAGCCTGATGGCTCCCTGTACAGTGCATCAGGTTTAACTAGGTTGAAAGGAAGACTGGGTGCAGCCTTCCAGACTTAATCGTTGCCCTAGAAGATGTCTCTATTGGAGTTTTCAGTGTAAGGACTTTGCTTTTGCTTCTACGGGGGGTGGGGGAGGGTGCAGGCAGAGACAAGGGCCAGAGGGGGATCAGGTGTGAAGAAAATGCACATTTCCAACAGTGTCACAGAATGGGTGTTTTCCTACTGAGCTGTAGCTCCTGGCCCTTTATTAGATTGTATTTTGGAAGTTCTCCCAAGACAACTCTGGAAACTAATTTACTCATAGGAATTGTATTCTCCAGCAAGGCCTGTGTGTCACACACTAATGACACAAGCTTTTTCACTTGCCTGCCCTATCTCTGAGGAGTGAGGGAGTCAGGCTCCGTAAGAAGGGTTTACACACAAAACATCATTACAGGATCCTTTATGAGAAAAATAGGAATTAGAAAAAGCTGAGTAGCTAGCACCTTCTGTGCACACGAACAATCGCTGTCACACACACTAGAAACTTTAGTCTCCCTGCTTCCTCCCGCAGATGGGAACAAATAGAGACCACAGCCAGACACTGCAGACAGTGAGGGACCTTGAGACACTCTGTCTGGAAAGAAAACATGACAATTGTAAGGACAACAGCTAAGCACGGGTCTGCAGGAGTGTCCACACACTTTACTATACTGTATAACTTCAGACAGAGAAGGACAGTTTCCTAGTAGAGACTTCTTGTCACAGCTCAGTAACACACAGACGCTATTGATTGCTGAAGGTCACCATCTGATTGTGGTGCTGAATAAATAAATGCCTTGGAAAGGAAGGTAGGCAGGCCCGCCGGCTGGCCGGAAGATGAGTAAGAAAGTAGAGGAATTGAGAAGTCCAACCAGCAGGAGCCAGGCACACAGACAAGTGCTGCTCAGGAGGGCATGTGTGCAGAAGGCCCTGGGGCGGAGGCCTGAGCTGAGTAACAGGATCTGTCAGCAGTGGAAGGAATGGACTCTGGAGCTGAGGTGCAGAGCTAATTAACCAAAATCTTTTGTGTTCTTTGATGCTTAAAGAAAGTGGATTATTCTGAGAGTAGAGGGGAAATGGTTACTAGACTCACTGAAGGACACACTGTTTCCAGTGACAAGCCACAGTGCCCAGAGTTCTCCTCTTTAGACAGTTTTATATCTATATCCTTTATATATATATATATATATATATATATATATATATATAATCATCTGTATGGTGGGGATTTGGCTTTTCAGTCATTTGGAACTAGAATTTGATGTGTGTGTGTGTGTGTGTGTGTGTGTTACTTCTGATTTTTATATAGTGTTTTGAAGCAACTGAATGAAAAGTAATAGTTAATGGAAATTAAATTTTAAAGCTGTGTCTAAGCCCAGATGCACTTACTCCTTTTTAATTCTTCAGTTCAAAATAGAAATAAGCTACCTCCTCATAGAAAGAACTGTTCATGGAAATTAGTGAGTTTTAAAAACACTTGCCTGTGGGACTGAAGAAATGCCTCAGGGGTTAAGAGCACCGGCGGCAGCCAAGACGACGTGGGTTTGATTCCCAGCATCCACACAGCGTCTCACAACCATCCTTAACTCCAGTCCTAGGAAATCCAGTGCTCTTCTGGCCTCTGCCATCACTGTCCACACCAGGTGCACATGCACACATGGAGACAAAAATGAAGGGAAACAGTTTACCTAAGTACTTGCCTTGAACTTGGGGGTGTTGCAGAGGCAGCCCTGGGCTTTTGCCAGTGTTTTCATCATTGCTCCCTTTCTTTCAGCTCAGTCTGAAATTGAAGCGTCTGTCTCTGCCAGAAACATCAGAAGGCTGCTCAGTTTCCAGCGGTATCTCAGATCCTCACGATTTTTTCGGGGTGCCACAGTTTGTAGATCTCTAAACATTTTAGATGAGGATTACAATGGACAAGCCAAGGTTTGTACAGTTTCTTCAAAAAGATTTGAGTTGCTTGATAAGTTTACTGGGGCCACAAAACTGATTTAGATGCCCTTTTCCTGTCTGAATTGAGCCATTTTTCAGATTTTGAGCTGTTTGTTTCTAAGGTGTAACAGAGCAAGGAAAACTTCTGAGATTAAAGTATGAATATATTTGCTTTCTTAACTTTCTATATTAATTACTTACTATAACATTAAGTAATGAGTGACTCAGCAGAACAGTCAACTTTAAGCTGTCACAGAGTTGGGTGTGGGAAGAATATGACCCATGACCTGATCTGATTCTTCAGTGCTATTGATAAGGATGCCGGGGGTCTGTACATGAATACAGACAGACATGTCTACCCGATAGACATGAAGGTTTAGTTATATCTTAACTGAAGTGGTATTTGTAAGAATTATTTACTTCATTCTTACAGACTTTACAGGAAGTATCTTAAGTAAGATTGAAATGAAATGGGTTTGGGTTTGATCAAATGGGATTTTATATAATCTTGAATTTTATATTACCTGAAATTATTTGTTCCTTAAATTTTATAGGCCAAATTTCTAAAGTTATGTAGATTGGCTCCAGGGTGTCTTCTTTGAAGAAAACATTACAGTATAAAGAAAAGAATCTTTCCCTGCTTGATAGATAAGTCAGTGGGAACCGTTGATTGGCTGTCAGGTTAGAATATTAACCTGTGTGTTATTGCTAGTTATTGGCACTGTGGTTTCAACCTCCACAAGTGTCACACTGATATTACTTGTGGTGTTTAATTCTTCATTTTATACCACAGCAAATTTAGGGATACACAATAAAAGCTTTACTGTAAAAACCCCCAAAATGTGGACTTTAGATTTATTTGTTTGCCTAAAATATATATTATCCTAAGAGCTAATTGATTGATTTTACTGATAATTTTGAGTGATATTTAAAGATCATCAATAAATACCCCATAATTCATTGGTCTCTTTAAATGAAAAGAAAGAAAGAAAGGAAGGAAGGAAGGAAGGAAGGAAGGAAGGAAGGAAGGAAAGAAAGAAAGAAGTGGTCAGCAAGCCAAGTATGACCATACATGCCTTTAATCCTAACACTCAGGAGGTAGAGGGAGACAGAGTTGTAAGTTCAAGGACACCCCAGAGCTGTGTAGAGAGACTGTCTCAGAATAACAAAACAAACAAACAACCCTGAGCAGCAAATACTTGAATTACAGTTTGGTGTGGGTTTACTGTGGTCTCCAAGTCCCTGAAGTTGGACTCTTCAGTTACCGTGACAGCTTTCTGCCACAGCTGAGCAAGTTAGCCATTGCTTGTTTCCCAGGTGTCAGTGAGGCTTGAGCGCCACACCTACTCACAGGTGTGAACCCATTTGAACTCCCTGCCAGAATTTCCAACTCTGGTTTAAGAATATGCAGCATACGGGCTATATGATGATGAATTATTTCAGAATTCCCCTAAGTTTGTAGACCGTAGGAACAGGTTGAAAGACTGGCCTGACTTCTATATGATTAATTGAAAAACAACATAATTTGTTCTCAAATGGAATTTATTTCTGTAGACAATATTTGAGGCAGTGGAAAGGTCATACTAAAAGCAGAATGAAAGCAATGGGGTGGCACACTCGGGTGCTCCAGTTCCCAGGAAGCTGAAGCAAAGGGATTGCCATGAATTGTAGACTAGGCGGGGCTGCACAGTGGAACCCTGCCTATAAACCTAGAAAATAAAGTGAAGGAAGGTGAACGGTCCTTGGCGTTTCTCAAAGTCAATCAGCCACTTCTCCTTCCCCTGACTTTGCTATGGACTATCTGCAGAAAGTGGATGTTACTGAGATTCAATTACAGTAGAAATGTTTGGTTTTCATTTCAGTGTATGCTGGAAAAAGTTGGAAATTGGAATTTTGATATCTTTCTGTTTGATAGACTAACAAATGGTAAGTGAAGCACTTGACATACTCGAGTTCTGTGGTCATTAGCCTCCTATGTTGAAGCTTTAGTGTGCTCTGTCCTTGCTGTCCTTCACTTGGGCTGTGAACCCAGTGCCAGCATTTTGTCCTTGTTACTCATTTTTCAAAAAGACAACAGGAATCATTTCACAATTTTTGTTTTTACTATTAGTCTTGACAGTAACCAAAAGTCACTTCCATCAAGACCGGACCACTTGGCAGTTGCTACTGCCATTTTTAATAACTCAGCCTGAATCTCATTGCAGTCTTCATTTCCTCTTTTCCGTTTCTTCAGTGGGTGACTATTTACAGTGGCATCTTCTGACAGTTTTCCATGTAGGGTTATAGCGAAGTCATGCTCCACGGTTGGTCTCTCTTACCTGCTGCAGAGGATGAGCTTGTTCCCACAGCCTCCCCCTGGCACCGCCTCCCCATGTTGGAGGATATCGCCAGACTCCGTGGACAGTCAAGAGGGGTTTGGGGAAATTCACAGCACAGGTCATTCAAATGTCCCCCACCCAGCTTAGCCCATCTTTATGAGGTTTGGCTTTGCTGTGTGGTTGTTGCTGTTGTTGTTGTTGTTGTTGCTGTTGTGATTGTTGTTTTTCACTCTCTTTGCAAATCAAAACTGGATTCTATTTGGAAACTTTTTTTTTAGAATAACGTATTTGGCAGATTCTTGGTGATACTTAGCCATCTCTGCCCCTTTTGCCAAAGTAGGTTTTTAATAAAATTACACAAAGAATTCAGTTTTCCAGTTGATAGGGATGGAGTACTGTGTCCCCTGCTTGACTTTGAAGTGTTTGTTTACTTACACGCCCATAGCACACGTGTAAAAGCCGGAGGATAACATGCTGATGCAGGTTCTCTATGGAGTACAGGGTCCCGGCTCAGGCTGCTGAGCTTGTAGGTACAAGTGAACTTTACCCAGTGAACTCTGTCACTGTTCTTTCCTCTAAGCAGTAGCCACAAAGAGAAGGCCTCTACATGCCCGGCTTATCTCTGCACTGCTGACGGGAAGTAGCTGAGACCGAAGGGCAAGGTGGTGAGGACCATAGGTTCGCCTGTGTCGGCAGAGCACCCGGGCATCACTGCCTCTTCATTCTTCCCCTCCGTCTCTTTTACCCTTGGGTGCTGTGGCTCCAGTTGCTCTCCCCTACCTCCTGGCTGGCTGCCCTAATGGAAAGGCAGCTGGCCTTCCTCGTGGGGGTGAGGAGTGCTCTTTTTCTTTTTTAAATACAAGCAGTGAATTATAGATGCCCTACCTCCTTCAAGATTCGTGATTTTTTTTTTTTACCCTAACTCAACACAAACATGACTTCAGTTATTATCACAAGATAAATATAGATGAAGCAACAGCAGCCATAACACTTTTAAGGCTAGCCTTATATAAACCCATAGCTCATAGCCTATTCTTAGGCTGCTAGGATGCCTGCCATTCCTTGACATAGTTAGTTGCTCTTTTCAATTTTGATTTTTAAAAAGTACACAACCTGCTAGTGAGGGTTTTAGGATGAAAGCTAGTGAGCTCAACTGTGTTCTGTCAGCCACAGTTGCTTTCCTTAGACCACCCTGTTAGAACTGGATTTATGGAGAAGGTGTCTCAATTACTTGGTCCCAGATAAAAACCACCTATTGTTAGCTATCCACCTTTCCTTTTATAGGAAGCTAACTATAGTCCCTGGAAGCCACAGTGATCCTCTGCCTGAAGAAATGTAGTTGAACAAATGGGCAGGAAAACAAACTGTTCTTCAACTTGCATTATGTAGTTGGAGTGGTTTCCTTTTAGAACTAAAACTCTACATGATTTGTGTTCACCATATCCAAGTTCATAGTTGCCCCTTCTTCTTATTGATTCAGTGTGTTTTATATTTCTTACTCTGGTGCTCTCTTGCTGGTATAGGAGAGTCAGGTAGGAAGGACAGAGCTGAGTGGTTTGCCCCAGAACAGGTATATTTCCTCCAGTCTGCTCCCAGGAGGAGAGCACTTGCTGACTGGCATTCCTCTTACAGGGAAGTGAACAGGGGGTGTTACAGGGGGTGAACAGGGGACAGCCTCTGGTTCATTGAGGAGAGTGGCCAGCCTGTGTTGCCACTCAAACTCTCATGGAGTCAGTTTCCAAAAATCTAGTAAGGGTCACTACATCTTAGCTGCTCTGTATTTTTTTAGTATGTTTCATTTACTCTAAATCCTCCTTTTCCACCTCCTCCTCCTCCTCCTCCTCCTCCTCCTCCTCCTCCTCTTCTCTTCCTTCTCTTCTTTCTCCTTTTCCCCCTCCTCTTCCTCTTTTTTCTCCTCCTTTTTCTCTTCCTCTTCCTCTTTTTCCTTTTCCTCTTTTTCCTCTTCCTTTTTCTTCCTCCTCCTTTTCCTCTTCCTCCTCTTCTTTCTCCTCCTCTTTCTCCTCCTCCTCATTTCCCTCCTCCTCTTTCTCCTCTTCCTTTTCCTCTCCCACCTTCTCTTCCTCTTCATCCTCCTCTTCCTCTTTATCTTCCCCCTTCTCTTTATCCTCCTCCTTCTTCTCCTCCTCTTTTTTCTCTTCCTCCTTCTGCCTTTTTTTTTTTTTTTTTTTTTTTTTTTTTCTTTATAATCCTGGTCCTAGAACTCACTATGTAGTCAGGCTGGCCTCAAACCTCAAACTCACAGAGCTCTTCTTGCTTCTCCCTCCCAGATGCTGAGATTAAAGATTTGTGCCACCATGCCTGGCTCACTGACATCCATATATTTGTTACTTTCCATATGGAGATGATATGCCAAGTCACCTTTTAAAAGAAACTTGGGACTGGCTTTGCAACCAAACCAGCACACGAGTTTGCTGTTCTGAACCACATGCTAGAAAGCAAGAATGACTTCTACAAGTTGTCCTCCAACTTCCAACATGTGTACCATGGCATGCCTACCTACATATATGTACACGTGTGTGTCTGTGTCAGTGTCTGTGTCTGCGAAAGAATCCTTATGGTCCAGCCAATGAAGACTCTTGGGGCAAAAGCCTCATGACATGAATTCAGTCTCCAGTAAAGGTGGAAGAACTAATTCCCAAGGTTGTCCTTTGACTTTCATACACACACGTGTGCATACGCACTCATGCATACATGTGTTCACACACACACACACACACACACACACACACACACACACACACACACATCATGGCATGTGTACTCCCATCATGCATGCTTGTTTCAACACACAATAATAAACAATATATTTGAAAATCCTCTTTGTGGCCTGCCCCAGCCTTCATGATGTTCTATAAGTGGTTACCTGTATTCAACTACAGGGTCTGTTGACAGTGCTTGATGAGTTGTTAATTTTTTATTAACCCTTTTAAATATTATAAATTCTTAGTGTGTGATTAGTTGTTTCTTGTACATTTTTATCAAGAACCATAGAGTTCAGAAGATAACTAGAATCACATGTATGTTACTGTTATCTGTGATGCAGTAACTTATGAGATTAAATCCCTTTAAAATAGTCAATTTAACTGTTACTATAGCATATTTGTGCTATATTGAGTCTACCAAATCCTGAGAAATATAATGGAGTATATATAACCTGAGTTTTTGTCAGGGGTGGCAAAATTTGCATAATAAAGAGGGATTCAGACAGCAAGGCTACACTGGCAGCATGTGTATGGGAGTGGAGAACCATAAGGAGTGGATGTATAGAGCGTCCGAATGTTTGTGGTTATTGGGACATCGTAGGAAGAAGAGACAGGAGAAAGTATTGGGTTGTTGAGGTGAAATGTATCCAGTGGATGGAGATCTGTTCTTGAGCAAATATGGACAAATTAGTGTTTAAGGAAAAGGAAACTAAAGGCTTGGGGATCTTTCTTCCCTGTGACCTATGAGGCTGTGGAAAATGGGAAAGAAACATGTTAAGAATTTTGTGAAGAATGACGGAGAATGTCTTAAAACAGGTGCTTTACGAAGTAAAAGAGGCCTGTTACTGTCAAAACAGTGAGGGTGCATGGCAGTGCATGTCACAGCTGCACACTGCTGAGATTTGTGGTGCTGCCTCTCCTCCACTAGCTGTCAGATTTTCTGCTCAAGTATAGAAAAGAGGAGAGCTTTAGCTCAGAGATTCAGTCTTGGGGACCTTGAAGAGGTGACCATTCTCTCCTAGTTCTGTTCCAGTAAAAACAAATATAATTTTCAGAACGCTGTAAAGATTTTTGCTGTGGTTCTATTCATTGCTATGAAGTGCTTGTAAAGTTGGATTGGCTTGTTCACTCTAGGTCCTTTTCCCATCGTCTACTATTGAGTATTATTTTGTCTTAAAAAGGTTAACTTGAAAATCCTTAAAAGTTTTTATCTTTCAGTTGTTTGTGGGAAGCTGAAACATTTCTTTCCTTACTATGGAATGAAGATGTTAACATTTAAAGTGTATAACTACCAAAGTATGGAGCTGCAAACGTTGGCAGAGCAAAGGGGGCTGGAATGTTGCTTCCAAGTCCAGGGTCGGAGCCTCTATCTGGTGACAGTGGCCTGCTGGCCTTGTATGCTTTACTAACATGGCCTCTCTTCTCTCTTTTCTAGGAAATAGTCTAGTAAGCTTAACCTTTCATTTATTTAGTCTTCATGGATTGATTGAGTACTTCCATTTAGATATGGTGAAACTCCGTCGATTTTTAGGTAAGTGATTATAATACATTTAACAAGACTGTACAAGAACTCATGTAATTGTCAGACAGCTATAACAAACTATTCAGGATTATAGCTTATTACACGTCCTTGTAGCTATACAAGACATGGCAACATTTTGGTCATTGACAGACACCATGTCTAATAGGCCATGTATCAGCTGACTTTGCAATCATATTGTTTGCATAGTCTCTCTTGTGGCATGATATTGAAATACCTGGCCATTGGTTGAATTGAAGTGACTGTTTTAGAATGTGAACAATTTGAGCTTGTAACCACATGGAAAATATATGTGGATCACTAATGATTACCATTTTCTATACTTGGATGTGCCTCAAGTATACTAAAATTTGAGTCTTTTTTTTTTTTTAATGCAGTTATGATTCAAGAGGATTACCACAGTCAAAATCCTTACCACAATGCAGTCCATGCTGCAGATGTTACCCAGGCCATGCACTGTTACTTAAAGGAACCTAAGGTAGGTGGTAGAAAGTCATAAGACTTTCTGTGGACACACATTTTCATAAGTTAGTACCTCAGCTCAGAGTCAGAAGCTTCTTCTGTGAGAGTGAGATCAAACCAGATGTGGCTGTAAGTGGAAAAGCTAAAGAACTGGACCCAGAGCTCTCAAAGCCTTGGGCTCTGTTTTTATACAGATGCAACTTTGTTTTCACGTGTCTCCCATGTGATACTGCTCGGCGTGCTGGTACAGAGCCTGGGGCCATAGGACATAAAAAGCTATACTTTCTCCTATTCCTGAGATATGCAAGCCCACTTAAAAAGAGAGCACTTAAATATTGTTCTTCTTGTCCCTGGAAATTCATATAGGAGCCTCATTTTTGGCAGTCATGGAGGTTCACACCTATAAATCCCAGCACTTGAGAAGCTGAGACAGCAGGATTGACAGGAGTTTGAAGTTAGACTAAGTAAATAGTAGCTTCCTCTCTCCCTAGCCTGTCAGAAACTGGTAATCGCCAAGTTGTTTTCTTACTGGTATACATTTATAGATGGCCTAAGTAACATGCTGACTTGGAAGGGAGGGAGGGAGGGAGGGAGGGAGTGAGTTTTGACCTAAAATTTTAGTTGTGGATGTGTTGTTATACTAAATGTGGAAAATGAATAAAAATGTCAGTCTACTGGAGCAGGGTACTGACGTGTTACATTTAAAATGATGTTGGCTCTCGTGATAACCAGAAGAAAATCAGCATACTGCCAGCAAACAGCAAAACAACAGAATCCCACTGAAGGACTGCCACCTCTTAATAGTTTTCTTTTTTATTGAAAAGGACCCTGAAGATAGATCCAAGTGAAATCTGACTTTTCTGTACTTTAAAAGCTTCTTACTCACAGAGCTCAGACATTACTAGAATCAATAGCCATTTAGTAACAATATTTGTCTGTCTAAAAATCCATTCTAGCCAGGTGTGGCAGTGTGGTCCATGCCTTTAAGCACTTGGCAGGCTGAATCAAAGGGATAGAAAGTTCAAGGGCTCCATACAAATACTCTAAAGTAGCTTCAGCTGTCAACTTGACACAAACCTAGAATCACCTGGGATTAAGGACCCTCAACTGAAAAGCTATCCAAATCAGACTTGTCCACGAGACATTTTCTTAATTATTGATATAGAAGGATCTAGTTCAGAATAGGGGATGCCATCCCTAGGCAGGTAGGCCTGAGGTGTGTTAGAAAAGTACCTGATCCAACCATTACCAGCATCCCTCCATGGTCTTTGCTTCAAGCTCTCCCCCAAAGCTCCTCCTTTGGCGTCTGTCGATGGTGTATTGTAATTTGGGTGTGTAAGATGAAATAAATCTTCCTCTCTAGGTGGCTTGTGATTAGTATTTTAGCACAGATCCATTAGGAGATGAAAAGTAGGAGATCTGGAGAGATATAGTTCAGTGTGTAAGCGTGCTAGCCACACAAGCATAAGGATGTGGTTTGAATCCCTAGAACCTATGTAAGAGTTGTATATGCAATATCTGTGTCCTAGAGTGTGTAGTCCTAGCACTCCTTCAGAGATGGCAGGCAGGAAAGTCCTTGGAGCGTGGAGGGCAGCTGGCCTGCCATGTGCTCTGGGAAAAGCAATAGAGACCTGTGCCCAAAATGAAGTTAGGTCAGTGTCTTAGTTAGGGTTTTATTGCTGTGAACAGACACCATGACCAATGCAAATTTTATAAAGGACAACATTTAATTGGGGCTGGCTTACAGGTTCAGAGGTTTAGTCCATTATCATCAAGGCAGGAGCATGGCTGCATACAGGCAGGCATGATGCAGGAGGAGCTGAGAGTTCTACATCTTCACCCAAAGGAAGCCAGGAACAGACTGAGCATCCTCAGGCAGATAGGAGGAGGGTCTCCAAGCCCACTCCACAGTGACACACTTCCTCCAACAAGGCCACACCTTCTAATAGTGCCACTCCCTGGGCCAAGCATATGCAAACCATCACAGTGAGCACTTGAGTTGTCCTCTGACTTCCACAACCATAGCAAGTACACACCACATTCACACACATCAATGTGCCCACGCATTGTACACACACTAGTCTTAATGTCATTAAATTGCTTATACTTGTTATAAAGTTCTCCTTCTACTAAAAGTTTTAAGAACAGATATTATAGTTTTAATCAGCTTTCTGTTTTAAGTGTGTGATTTGCTTTTATGTGTTCCCAACCCACAGACGTCATGACTGTTTTTGGGCATTCCTGTCTGAGTTGGGAGGGATGTGAGCATGCCACAGTTGGAGTATAGAGGGGAAAGGACACCATTTAGGAACCGGAGTTTCCTTCTGCAGGGTTCTAGGGATTAAACTCAGTTATCTGGCTTGAAACAAGTGCTCTTACCATTGGGCTATCTTCAACTGCCCCACAAGGCTTTTAAAAATCCACTTGTTTCTTTTTGTGTTTCATTTTTATGACCTGATGTTGTAAAGTTATGTGTAGCCATGTATTAATTTTGCACATATTGATCACATATTAATAAGAAGGTACTTGTCTGTTACTTAGCATTATATTCTTATCATAGGAATATAATAAATAGGACATTTATATCATATCCCTTCTGTACAAGACTCAGGGACCATTGAGAAAGGGGGCAGAGAGAGACTGTAAGAGTCAGAGATCAGAAAAACAGCAACCATGTTTTCCTCCACAGGACCTACACAAGGTCGGCTCAGTATTCTAGCATGAAGTCAGGAGACAGCTGTCCCTTAGCAGAAGAGCTTTTGGCAGTAGATGGCTCTCGTGGCGGGGAAAATCCGCTTCCTTAAGTGTATGGGTCTTACTAGTCTGAATGTGCTGCTGTGGAGGACCCCACACTCGTGAGCAGCAAACTGGGCTTTGGTGGATTATTGTCTTTTAAGGGAACATGAAGTTTGTAGGGGAAATGAGAGCTGGACCTGGGAGAAGGTGAGGGAGTAGTTGGGTCACTGTGATCAGAACGCCATATATAGGCATGGCATTCTCAAAGAGCTAATTAAAAATATTATACTCAATGTGTGGTCAAAAAATTGGATTTTCAAAAACATTTTGCATATTCTGAAGAGGAATTCATTTTCTTCCCTTTTTTAACTAAGCCTTTCGATCTCCTAATACAAAGAGAAACTGTATTCTCTACTTTAAGACACCTTACAAGAGCTGAGTCACAAACCGGCCTTCAGACAGCAGGAGAAAACCAACTTCTGTAAATCGGCCTCTGGCCTTCATACCCCTATCATGGCACGTGTCCTCGCCCCCTTATAATAAATAAAAATGTTAAAGACACTTTGTAGCTTCCTAGATGTAAGCACCCAGTGACTTGTGACTGAGCTCAACTTATTTAACACGAGGTAGAAAAGATTTATTCTGGCATGGAAAGGAAATCGGCAAATTCGAATCTAACTTTGTTCATTATCTTGACATTTTTGTTGTGCTCTCATCTCCTTCATATGTTAGCATTATCTGTGGTTTATGCTCATCAGTTTCACTGTCTGGTTATTTTACAGGGATGTAAAAGGAACAGATTATGTTAAAGTAAACCTAAATAAAGACAGGCAAATGAGTGCAGCTCTCAGGACTTGTAAAGGGCTGTGGACAGTGGACACTCATGAGGCCTTGGCCCAAGGAGCCAGGGCTAAAAAGCAGAGCAGGGAGATGGGAGAATGTGGGTCCTGGAGTTGGGCCTACAGAACAAGTATCAGGTTTCCAGAGGCAGTGCTCATGAGAGCTGGTGATAGTCTCCAGGTGGCTGAGACCTATAGTCAGCTGAACGCTTTGACAGTGGTCATTTTGTTGTCTGAATTTGGTGACACTAAGAGTACAGTTACATTGCTGCTATCAGTGAAATTCCTTTCTGGCATGAATGCATTATGAAAAGGGTTCTGGATGTAGCATCCACTGATAGAATGAAAATGCACAACTCTGTCAGTTAATAGAGATCCTTGTTTCTGAGAATGAGCTTTCTTACCCTGGCTGCTTTTAGTGTGGTAAGTGAAGCCCTCCTTATCAGGTAAGCCCTGTCCCTCAGGCACTGTGCATCACAGCACACAGCCTGCACCATCCCTGTGAGCCACTACCAGGCAGGCGCTTGATGACACTAACAGCTGTCCCGCTGAGAAATCAACCGGCAGGGCGGGAGAGCCACTGTCCCCACTGGCTCCCAGTGGTGGAAAGTGTATTTCAGGTATGTGGGTGACTAACTCTTCTTCTGTTCTGCCTTAGCTTGCCAATTCTGTAACTCCTTGGGATATCTTGCTGAGCTTAATTGCAGCTGCCACTCATGATCTGGATCACCCAGGTGTTAATCAGCCGTTTCTTATTAAAACCAACCATTACTTGGCAACTTTATACAAGGTTAGTACCAGTTCATTGGGAACTAATTTGGTTTGTTTTTGTTGTTGTTTGTTTTTTAGTATGTGCTTAAAATCCTAGCACTAAGGAGAAAGACAAGAGGATCCCTTGAGCTCACTAGCTGACCTGCCTCGCCTAATCCATGAGGCCCAAGCCAGTGAGAGACCCTCTCAAAAATTCAGTGTGGATGACACCTGAGGGACGGATCCAAGGTTGACCTTTGGCCTCTACACACATGCATGGGTCGCACGCTGCTCACACCACAAATGCACTCACCCACCCACAAATAAATACATGCACAAATAAATTAACGATACTTTAATAGTCTGTATTCTACACTGTTTAATGTTTTGAGGAAATGAAAGTAGTCACAGTAAATTTCCAATGAATGTTAATGCTTTAGCCAAGTTAATGTTACTGACAAATGGTTCTTCATGTCCAGAAATGACTGTTAGGTAACAAAGAACCCTTTTTATAGAATACCTCAGTCCTGGAGAATCACCACTGGAGATCTGCCGTGGGCTTGTTGAGAGAATCTGGTCTGTTCTCACACTTGCCATTGGAAAGCAGGTAAGTTGGATTAAAACAAATGTGTTGCCATGGAAATAAAGTTACTAATTAAGCTAAAAATCACGCTATTATTCAGCTGCTCCAGAGCTTCCAGTTTTGGTAAACTAAATGTGTCTTTTTAAAAATTATCAAAATTGTGGAGCTAGAGAAAGGGCTCAGCAGCTTAGAACATTTGCTGTTCTTGGAAAAGACTTGAGTTCAGTTCCCAGCTCCCACATGGTAGCTCAGATATCTGCACACGGCACACATACATACATGTGAGCCAAACACCCACACACTGAAATTCCAAAGAAAATCATATCCAAATCTTTAAGCCTTTACGTAGTTATCGCTCATATTTCATTGGCTGTTTATTTTTATGAGAGAGATCCCATCTTCTTGAATATTGTGAAACTCACTTCACCCAGAGTGGCTCAGTGGTTGTACTTAGCTTTTCTGATAAAGGTTTCAGGCGTACACCTGAAAGAGTTCACAGAAAGTGATACTGCTTAACGAGATGCATTCAGACAGCAACATCTGCAGCGCCAATAAGACAGGGATAATAAGGCCCTGTGCCCTCAGACGTACAGCTTTGGAGCTGTAATGCAGGATAACGAATAAAAGGAACAGCAGAAAACAGTTCAAACATAGTTTAATACTAAGCAGGCCATTTTGGTGACATAATAAAAAGCCCTAAAGTTAATTAAGTCCAATATGATGGTGTTGGCAGAAACATCTTACAGCTTGCCAGTATAGTCTTTTATACTTTGTGTTAAATATTCAGTATTGGGTTCGTTTGAGCCTGCTTGGTTTTTTCTAAATTTTAATTGTGTGTGTATGTATTAGGCACAGGGGTGCTTAGGACTCATCAAAGGTCTGAGGGCTGCCTTCAGCAGTCATGTGTCTCCTTCCTCTGGGGTCCTAAGGAGGATCTCAGGTCATCAGGCTTAGGGGACAAGTGCTCTTTTTCCTATTGAGTCATCTCTCCAGCCTTGGTGAAGGCTCTTTGTCGTCAATAATGCAAAGATAAGCTTATTGTAACCCTGTTGAGAGTTTTTTAAGAAAACTCATGAGGCAATTTTTAAAAAGACCCAGTGTATCTACTGTTTGTATTAACATATGACATTTTTCCTCCAGATAATTTGAATATTATATAGATAACTGACTTTTGATTTCTTTTATGTGCATGTGTATTTTGCTTACATGTATATCTATGTACCACATCTGTGCCGGGTACCCAAGAGCCAGGAGAGAGTGAGGAGCTCCCTGAAAATGGAGTTATCTTATGGGTAGGTTGCCATGAGGGAGTTAGGAGACAGCTCTGTTCCGATGGAAGAAAAGCCTGTAGCATTAACTGCTGAACCCATCTTTGGCCCCCTGATCAAATGCTGAGGAGAATTTTGTTAGGATTTCAGTAAGCCTCTTTCTCAAATGTCTCAAATGTTGACAATTGAATGGGCTAGTATTTTCTCTGCCTGAATCTGCTTTTAGGTCCTAGGCACCAAAAAGTAAGGCAAAGTTGTTTGCCGTACATATAGGAATTTCTTAGAAGATTCTTAAGAATTTTCCCAAGCAGCATAATGGTGTTAGGTTTGTTGTTCCCCCCTTTTAAGCAAATAATGACTTTGGCTGACAGAATAAAGATGCTTCCTTTGGCATCTTACATCATAGTATTTCCCTGCAAACTCTTAGTTTCACTTTAGTTACTTTAATATTTTTTAAATGTACTCTTCACAACACTTCCTTATACGTCAAGTTTAAAGCAACTTGCAGAGTATCTTAGGGTTTTGTAAGGCTTTCTGAATACGTAAGCTTAAGGGAGAAAATAAATTGAAAGTACTAAATGTCTCCTTTATTATTGCTGTAATTCCAGGCATGAGATGGAGGCTCAGATAGGTGCTTTGATACTAGCCACGGACATCAGTCGCCAGAATGAGTACCTGTCATTGTTTAGATCTCACTTGGATAAAGGTGACTTACACCTTGATGATGGCAGACATAGGCATTTGGTTCTACAGGTAAAGTTCTGCAACTTGCAAAGATTGTTTCCAGGTTAAGTCATGTGACGGGTTGGACAAGAATGAAATATAGCAGATATGTTTTCAGAGTAAGTTGGGAGGAAAGAAGTTCTTCAGACAGCATGTTCCCTTCCAGGACATATGGCTTTGGGACTTCTCCTACTCAGGGTTTCTGCTGAAGAGCAGAGAAGGCCACCCAGTCAACAATGACTACTCTGATAAGAGGTTCCTCATGAAATGGGGGCAAGGAGTAGATGGTGTCTCTGGGTTTGTTTATATTTTGTGTCTGGTCCAGTCACTGCGTCACCTTGGGTTGTCAGGGTAACCCTGGTTTAACAGGGCTGGCATCCGTACCAGCATTCCGCACAGACACTTGGTAGATCAGTAGCGGCATGACGTTAACGTAACAGCGAACCTTCTTTCACAGTAGTTTCCTCTTCGTTGCTGGCTTTTGGTTTTATTTGGTTCTGGATCCTGTGCACACAAAACACATGTCCTCCCCAGCTACACACCCAGGGGCTCCTTTCTCTTCATTGCTCTTCCCCATTGCTGGAGTCTATTTAAACTTGGTGCATTGAGATCTTTTCTTCCTTAACACCCTTTTAATATTTTGTTTGCTAGATGGCCTTGAAATGTGCTGATATTTGTAACCCATGTCGGAACTGGGAATTAAGCAAGCAGTGGAGTGAAAAAGTAACGGAGGAATTCTTCCACCAAGGCAGGTTATAGTCACATGTGAATAAACTCAGAAGCCAGCCATTTATAAGAGCCTCACAGCAGATGCATTATATTTTAACAACTATTGTACTTCATGTGTGTATAACCAATAACACATGGCACGCAATTTGAAACTGAGTGACCTTGGGTATTCATGATGGCACAGAAAGCAGGCTGGAAACTTCTCTGCAGAAAGATTGCTCTAAAACTAACCCCATCCCTTCACCTGTGTAGAGAGCAGGATTTTAATAAGCATGTGAGGCGTGTTTGAAAGAACTGACAGAATTAGTCTTGGAACACCTAGCAAAAAAAATGTTCTATTTGGTCTATTTAAATAGTGGTATCAATTTGGCAAGCTGTCTATGTGTCACTAACTTAAGGTTTAATCCTTTCATGAGGATTCTGTAATGTTCCTCCAGTAAATTCATAAATACAATGAAGGTATTCATTATAGATTTAACCAGCAGATGTGTTGCATCTTAACAGTTCTCTTTTTTTTTTTTTTAATTTATAGGCGATATAGAAAAAAAGTACCATTTGGGTGTGAGTCCACTTTGTGATCGTCAGACTGAGTCTATTGCCAACATCCAGATTGGTAACTATGCACATTTATTTGCAGCTGGTTAAAAAAAAATTCACTTATTTGGTCTTAAGACTAGATTAGAAAAGTATGGAAAACAAAGTATTCAGACTTATGCTCATTGTAATTTGTAGGACAGTTGAGGGCATCTTAACCATTGTGACAACATGTACCCTCTCTGTGCTCTGCCAGCCCCTGCCTGCTTCAGGGACTCTTCTCGAAGGCTCAAATGTCACTTCCAAAAGCCACCTTCCACTGTCTCTAGGCCATCAGTCCCCACTGTCAGGTTTCCAGAGCGCTAATGTTCACACATGCTTTATTTGCTTTTGGCTCTGCTGGCCCACATCAGAACTACTGAGGAAACTAACCATGCACTGGAAAGCACAGGGACATATTCTGTGACTAGTACCAAAGCTTGCAGGAGAACCACGGGAAGGATTACCTAAGGCTCAGTGTATTGTATTGGGATTTGAAAGTAGAGAAAGATGTCAGGGTGAAGCTCAAGAGTTTGGGTAGGATATATTTTGAGGATCTGGGGTTAGGAAGAGGCTTTAGAATTTGGGTCAAGTTTGTAGAAGTTCAGGACTAGCACAGTCATAATACAGTGGAGGACACAGCAGCAACACTGTGACACCTATGTTGTGATTACCAAGTGTCTTGTAGAACAGTATGGTCTGACTTGACTGCAGTCAGACAGAGATGGAGAAAATGGGCACAGCTTGCAAGAGTGCCCGGTGCTGAGCTTGTGGGAATCAGTACTGACTCCCGTGGCAGTGATGGACAGATGCTTTTCTATTGGCAGAGTTAACAAGATAATAGACCGCCTGTCAGGGAGAGCTACTCATGTTCGAAGAATAGGTGAAATGTGGGCACAGGGAAAGGAAAGCTAGGTAAGTGGGTACATGCAGTGCCTTAAAATGTCTTTTTGTCTGAGGAAATTACTTTGTAGTTTAAAGAAAGAACTTTCAATTGATTTTTTTGAAAACTTTGCAGTTTGTGCTGGAGAGATGGCGCGGTGTTAAGTACTTGCTGCTCTTTTGAGGTTTGTTAGCAGCACCCACTTCAGATGGCTCCTACATAACTCCAGCCCTAAGGGCTGTGACACCCTCTTCTGACCTCTGCCCCTGAGAACACTCAAACATATATAAAGCATAAATAAAAATAGGTATTTTTTTAAGATGTGATTTTAGTTGAGCATGCTATATGCCTATAAACTCACCAGTTTTGGAGGAGAGAGGATCGGAAGTTCAAAGCCATCCTTAGGGACAGAGAAGGGATATTTGAGACTCTCTCATAGAAGAAAATAAGGGTTGGTGAGATGGCTCACTGGGTACATATACCTGCCATCAATCCTGAAAATCTGAGTTTGATCCCAGGGACCCACAAGCTGTCCTCTGACCCCAACATGTCTTCCGTGCCATTCTCACTGAACTAATTTTTCATTATTTTTAGACTATTTCTTCTCCGTAGTTTTAACATTTACATTCTGAGTTAAATAAAAGTCAAGCAAGGTGTGATATTCCATCCCTGAGGAAGTGGAGCTAAAAGCAGTGATCCCTCTTGGCCAGCAGCAGTTGTCTCCTGAGAATGTCCCTGGAGTTGTGTTCTAGTGCCCTTAGAGTTGATGTGGCCACCATATGTGTTAGCTTAAGTGAGATGTGCTTGTCCAGCTGAAAGAAATGGTCAGAGTAGACTAGAGCACCACTGAATACTTAAGAAATCCTGATTTGTAAATTACGTATTTTGGCTACTACGTGAGTGGAACTGATGAACATTAAAACTCTAGATGTTTTAAAGATCAATTCAAGACATATTTTAACAGCTTTTTTTCCTCTGTTTCTCGAGGTTTTATGACTTACCTAGTGGAGCCTTTATTTACAGAGTGGGCCAGGTTTTCAGACACGAGGCTGTCACAGACGATGCTGGGACACGTGGGGCTGAATAAAGCCAGCTGGAAGGGACTACAAAGACAACAGCCTAGCAGCGAGGATGCCAGTGCTGCATTTGAGTTGAACTCACAGCTATTAACTCAGGAAAATCGGTTATCATAACCCTGAACCAGTGGGACAACTTCCCTCCTGCAAGATTGTGGAAATGTGAAATGGTCTTGAGTTGAAGAACTGGTTCTGACTGCTGAGGTTTCCAAGGAAATGATGTCAGCGTTATTCATCATTATCGTTATCTTCTGTTGGATCATTTGAGCCCACTTTTTAATAGGACATGAATATATAGCAATATGCATCTGGCTTTTGTATGAAACCTTAAGTATGTAAAGCTCAGCAGGAGAACCAGAAAGGATTAACAAAGGAAGATGTTTTTAGGTGTGCCATGTGCTTTCAAAGTGTGTATTCTTCAAGCCCTGAAACTTGAACTCAACCTCAGCATCAATCTTGATGCAACCAGTCCAATCCAACAGCGCATCTGTCCCTTCCACTACATACTCTGAGAAAACAGAAATGTGAAGTGCCCAGCCTCTGCTGCCTCTGGCAAGAATCAATCAATGTTTACAAATCCAATCTGAAATATTGGTTCTAATTGCCTCGAGCATTATTGTGAAGGAACCACTGACCGTTCTCAGCTGAGCTGGAGACTGCAGCTCTTCGCAGCGTTTGCCTTTTCTTCTTTGGATGTCAATGTCATCAACGCCTCCCACTTGCTGTTTTGTTCTGTGCACTGGAGTCTGAGCATTTACCACAGATACCACACGAAGCTTTTTCACTCCAGGGCTGTTTGGCAATGCAGATTCCTTTTGTAACTATTAGTTTTTAACTTGGGGTGGGAGGGAAGGAACACCAATGTCCTAGCTGTGTTCTGACTCTGCAGTGAAGACACTGCATGTTGTTTTCACTACTGTACACTTGACCTGCACATGCAAGAAAAAGGTGGAATGTTTAACATACCATATCAGCTCAGGGTATTTGCCAATCAGAAATAAAGTGGGATAGGGAAGTGTGTCTTTCAAATCAAGGGTACTAAAGTCCCTTCCGCTGCAGTGCGTGAGAGGTATGTTGTGTATGGCTGTATGGGTGTGTGTTTGTGCGCATGTTTGTGCATGTATGGCTGTGCATGTTCTGTCCATCCGTGTGGGAAAGGATTAGAATTGTAAGCTTTTATTTATTGTTTTAGAATGTGACATAGTGAGCAGCCACACTTGGGGGAGGGGAAGGTAGGTGAAGCTGTAAGATTGCTCCAGATGCCTTAAACTATGCACAAAGCTAAGTGACCAAACTTCTCATTTTGATTTGAAAAGTGCATTGTTTTCTTGTCCCCCCCTCCTCCACTTTGATGAAATGTTACCCTTTGGTGGATCTTTTGATGTGAATAGATGTTTTCTAGGGTAAAATTTAAGGACTAATTTTAGACTTAAACACTCCACTTTTGTAATGTGTTTTCAGTGGTCTTATGCATAGCAAGCACAACTGTAACTAGTTTAAGAGAAACGGTGCTTTCTTTTAGTTAATTTGTATTGCCCTTGTTACTGTTAAAGACTGTTTATTATGTTTACAGTTTGTTGCAACAGCCATCTTCTTGGGAGAAAACTTGAGTGTAAAGCCATTTGTAAAAGGCTTTGCCACACTCATTTAAACATGTGCCTGTTGCTGTTACCTTTCGATGAATAAAAACTGGTCTTTTCTCATTTTTTATCTTTGCACTTTACCTCACCACTCAATCCTTTGGAATTCACATGCTGAATTACTTAAGTGATCAGTTAGCTGTTTCCTCTTCCATTCAGTCGTGGGTAACCTTGTGGTCTAAGCTATGTGCAGACTGTCTTCTGGAAGTGTATGAATGAGCCTTGCTCTGCACCCTGCAGGTGTGACAAGGCCTGGCCCAGTTTGATCAAGTCTTGCCTGCTGTAGATGGTTCTTCATAGCATTTGTTGGGAATTGCCTAAGAAATCACACCCTTGAAGGGGATAAAAAATACCAGTTGTGTTTATATTCTTGGCCTTTTTAAAGCAATGTAAGAAATAGCCACTTAATTCTTTTTTGGGGACAGGGTCCTAGGCTCAGATAGCCTGGTAACAATATAGACAGGCTGGCCTCAACTCACAGACACCTCCTTGCTTTTGGGTATTAGTATTAAAGGTGTATGCCACCATCCCCAATTAAGAGTGGCCTTTCTACCCTCCCAGACAGATCTAATGCATTAGAAGGGATACAGTTCAGATTTTAAGATCAGGAAAAAAAAAATCAGTGTTGGCAAACCCATTTGAATGATTTCCCAATTTTCTACAAAAGCTGAAACTTTGGTAATTCTAATATATCCAAAATATTTTTATTTTAGTATACGGTAATTTTTAAAGATACATTACCTTTTTTTAAAGTGGGTTGCTAAGTCTCTGAAATCCAGTGTGTGTTTTAAAATTACAGCACATCTCAATTTAGACGAGCCTCATTACATGTGGCCCATGCCCATATTCCCTCCTATTAGACAGTATGAGTACAGGATAATAGTCATTACCCAAAGACAGCCACTGGCCTCTCCTAAAGTGACAACATGTTGGCATATTTGACTTGTCTGGGGTCTGATGAAATTTCCTGCAAGCTAATATCACCTTAAACAAGTTCACAGTAACTGATACTGCAAAGAATAGTCTTGGTATTTTAATTTGCAATGAGAAACATACTTACCAATCATTTTCTCTCTCTTTAGGCAAATCCCCTTCAGAAGCCAAATTAGGGTCAGCTGGTTTACTCAGCAGGAATTTTGAACAAGGGATCCAAGTTTCCTAAAGTATCCATCTCCCTGTGGGGATACCAATATCATTCTTAGCTGTGGACTGGGTACCCCCACCCCTGGATGCTAGAGATTCTAGGCCACTAGTTGTTTCTCCACATTAGCTTGATTGATTGGCAACTCCATTAGATCTGTTACTTCCTCCAGCCCTTCTTCAGTTGAGTTTGCCTGGGCAGGCACACTGCCTCTGGTTGTTTCTTTCTGCTCTGATTATACTTGTCTTCAAGTTTAATAACACGGTTTAGCTTTTCTGTTTCAGCTTCTCAAAGGGTCCCCTTGGTGGTGCTCCCAAATCCATCAATTTTGTTTTCTATAGCTGTGTGGGAATTACCTGCAGCCCCTGCTTCTTCCACCTATTTTCCTTGAACAATTGGTTTTTCTAGAAGAATTTAAGGAAACATTTGGGTCTCATTTTTTAAAAACAAATTCAGTATCCTGAATTCATGGAATTTCAAGATATACTGATACTTCAAGGAATTTCTGAGCATGTAACCACCATTTGGGAGTCTGGACACACTGCTGAAGGGGAGTTGGGGGTAGGTAAGGGAATCCCTGCCTTAGGGGTGAGAAGAAAGTTCCACAGGTCCTATCGTAACAACAAATCTGGTCATTAACATTATATCCTAAACATAACAGTTTGCAATGGGCTTCTTTGTATTAAAAAAAAAGCAAACATGGGAAAAAAAATATCCTGTACCTGAGGTATAAGTTAGAGGTGCTAGTAATCCCTTCACAGCTCTGAAAATGGTATTTTTCACAAAGCTTTTGTGATGTTTGTTTCCTATTTAAGACTTAAAAATTGCCACAAGCTTATGTCTTCACGTCAGTAATTGCTGGTTGAGACCACTAACTAATGTAATTCATACTGCTTTTAAAGAGATGTGCAAACTAGTTGCCACACCTTTGACATGTTTTTGAAACATAACTTTGAAACTACACACATTCCCTACTAACAAAACTGCATAGGATGGAGAGGATCCCCAAGAGTCTTCAGGAGAGAGAACCACCACTGTGGGGCAACGTGAACTGACAGAAACAAAAGGTCTCTTATGTTCTTCAGTGTGCAAGGAATAGGGCAGATGTAAATTCGGCCATCAGTAAACAAATTACTGTGGAGTTCCTATGTACCCTTTAGCTGTCACGTTATTGTTAAAAAATTTACTCAAGTGTTTCAGTAATGCTGAAGTTGTATAGTAAATAATGTTTGGTTCCTGATGTATTCACTTGGTGTTCAATTTTTAGAGAACATTAAAAATTACAAGCCAGGGTCTCTGTTCAAATTGTCTTGGTGAAGGAAAAATGTACAGAGTGCTTGTGATTAGTTTTCAGAACTGACTAGGAGGGGTAATGCTGGGATAATGTTTGAGAGACTAGTTTAATAAGGAAACTAATACCATTTGCCTAAGTCAATAGTCATTCGAATTTGATTATACAGTTTCAAGTATTAAAAATGATACTCATCAATTTTAAACCTTTGTGTCTAAGTTTTCTAAGTTATCCTGGAATCCATCTTTAGAATCTGGTAGGATAGAAGGGGAAAGACAAACACTGTTATTTTCAATATTTAGCTTCTTGTTGGCTGTTAACTTAAAATTGAAACCTGTTGACTTAGTCATTTGTGGCTTTCAGCTTGTACTTTAAGTTTTGTGTGTGTGTGTGTGTGTGTGTGTGTGTGTGTGTGTGTGTAGCAAATCTGAAGTATTCATTGTTTGGACATGTCTTGTAAAAAATTTCAGGAAACTGTAATAGTATCAAAGTTTTATATCTTTCTTATCTACAA
The DNA here is from genome assembly GCF_011064425.1 of Rattus rattus. Lineage (NCBI taxonomy): Eukaryota > Metazoa > Chordata > Mammalia > Rodentia > Muridae > Rattus > Rattus rattus. Next base: position 134,766,988 of record NC_046156.1, read on the forward strand.
TTTGTTTTTAAAAAATATAAAGTTTTCAAGGAAACATCAAAGTCTACCTGTCAGCTTACTTCAGGTGCTGTAGCACAAGACTCAAAGTCTGACAAGGTGCCAGGTTGGCTGGGTTCCAGGAGGGGCTTCCTTCCCAGTTTGCAGACTTGCTAATTTCTAGTTTATCCTCACATGGCCAATAGGAGAAAGAGCTAATTTTTTCACTTAGTGTTCTTACTAATCCTATCATGGGGTCTCCATGATTGGACATAATCACCAACCAAAGGACCTACTCCTCTAATGAGTTAGGGCCTTGTATGAGTAGAGCATTACACAAACATGCATTTACTAACTGCTGGAAGTTCCTAAGTGTAGGGATACAGCTCAGCAGGAGAGGTCGTCTCTGGGCTCCAGCACACAAAGTTGAACATTAACAGAAAGCTGGGTTTTCCATTTAAGAATCATCTTAAGAATAGGAAGGGGCTAAGTTCCCTAGGGTACACAGGTGATTGGGGCTCAGTACAGAGGATTTGTGTGTCTCTCTGGAGGCCAGTTTTACAAAGCTGAACTTCAGAAAGCATGAAGAGGAGTTCAGCCATCCTGTAGCTTCCCCTTGCTCATTTCTTGTTTTCTTTACCTCACATTTTCTCCTTTGGAAGCAGGAGTGTGGTTTTAGGAAGTATTGTGTCCACAGTTTGGCAGACATGGTTTTAAAGCCTTCACCAAGGTACCAAATCTTTTGAGTGGCTTTCTGACTTCTAAAATATTTACCAAATATAAAGACAAATGCATAGAAAGAGCTAACTTAATGGCTGCTGTGAGCATTCTCTGGTAATCCAAAGTGCTGGGTGTCTCTCTTGAGGTTTCCTACCAGATTTCCTGAAGGAGTAACATGTTCCGTGTTCTGTTCTGAACATACCAGTTAGGCTCTGGTGCCCATATCAGTATTTCAGAAAGACTTCCCAACTGTTCTTGGTCTTTTTTTTTTTTTTTTTTTCACCCTTAAGATACTGCTTTCTAATATGTAAAGTTTCCTGAGATGTGAATCTTTCATTTTCTAATAAAAAAGCATCTGGTTAAAAAACAGGGGTGGCCACTGGAAAACAATGACAGACATATTAGATAAAAGCCTTGTGATGAAAAGTGGCCTTTGTCTTTAAATTGTGATTTTTCATCATGAAGTAATCAGAGTCTACTTGGGCTGTCTTACCCTTTGCCGCAAGAATATTAAAGCTATGTCTGCATTATGCTCTAACTGTAAAGGGCTGTTTAAAAGGACTTTTGTAAGACAGCTTTTGAGAACTTCAGCTAGAGAAACAACTCTTAGTCCTGAAGTGAACAGCTTCCTCAGGAATAGCGAGATGCTGGGTCCTTACTTAACTATGGTTTCCTATTTGTTGTACCAGAGACAGTGAAGCTCTGGCCTACTTACAAAATTTCCAGAAAACAGGCTCAAAAGAGAAGCTAAGAATGGTGAAAACAGGAAAAAAACACAGCCATGAAGCTCTAGTAATGGATGAAGGTGCATGACAAATCCCATGATAACCTTTCGGCCTTCTTGGCCTTGTGGTTAAGTGTAGAAATGGTGGAATAACCTGTCATAAGAGCTAAGTTCCCTTTTGCTTGGCAACTCCACAGCTGATTAAGTTAGGTGAACTACTAAAAATGTAAGCCTTTTTTGGAGACGGGGTCTCAGTGGCTCCAGAATAAACTCACTTGCCCAAGGTCATGTGCGGCTCAAGTCCAACACTCTGACTCCCATTCTCTATCTCTGAAAGTGTCACTACAACACGGTCAGATACCAAGTTCAGCTCACAGCTCTATGCTGTACAGGAGGCTTCATGGGTTGGCTTTCCTGTGTCAAAACCAGTCTAAGAGGAAAAGGGAATGACAGATAACACAGCTCTTTAAGGAATGTATCTCTGCTTTAAAATGCACTACAAGTTATCCTAAAGCAACATGTCAGCAAAAAGAATTTAGCCATAAAGGAAAGAGAGAGGGAGGTAAATGTACAAATAGTATCGTCGAAAGAAAATTCAACAGCTTGGTTTATTTTAAAATAATAACTTTCATATAGGAGAATACTAGCCAAATTCAATACTGATATAAATATAAACTTCTTAGGTCAAAATATGGTCAGGTGAATTTTCTGAATCTCATAAAAGACAGTTCTCAAACCATACAAAATATTTAAAAACAATATACAGCAAAAACATACCACAATTTAAACTAAATAAGCTATGAAAAATAGCTCAATCTTTGTTATGATTTAGAACATCTATTTTCAATAACTTAAAATATTATCTATACTTCCCATCTCTAAATTCTCCTGGGAAGAACCACTAGTCTAGATTTAAATAATCCAAATATTTACTCATGGTAAGAGAGATTCTGGCATTGAAGAGTTTATCAGAAACACAAAAATCATGAAAACTACTAAGAACTTTAGATTATAACAAGTCCTTCCAAGCCTTAGATAGTAAACGCAGTTTTCTACTTTCTAATAACACCTAAGGTTTATCTGCATAATATAATCCATTGGCTGACCAATAATAAATAGCTTAAAGGGAATTTATTCACCTATTCAGTAATATTTCATTATAAAGAATATCTTGACCAATATGTCAAAACTATAAATTCAATTTTGCTGACATTTCTAGAAGTACTATGCTGGCTAGTTTGTCAGCTTGACATAGCTAGAGTCATGTAAAAGGAAGTGAACCTCAATTGAGAAAATGCCTCCCTAAGATCTGGCTATAAGGCATTCTCTTAATTAGTGATTGATGGGGGAGGGCCCAGCCTACTGTGGGGTGGTGCTCACCCTGGGCTGGTGGTCCTGGGTTCTATAAGAAAACAGGCTGAGCAAGCCACGGGAAGCAAGGCAGTAAGGAGCACCCTCCATGGCTTCTGCATCAGCTCCTGACTCCAGGATCCTGCCCTGCTTACTTCCTGCCCTCACTGCTTGTGATGATGAACTGCTATATGGTACTGTGAGTGAAATAAACCATTCCCTCCCCCAAGTTGCTTTTGGCCATGGTGTTTCATCACAGTGATAGTAACCTTAACTAAGACAATTGTTAACTTAGCAATAAATCATCTTTATGAGGGAACTTATTAAATTGATAAGAAAGATGATACATTCTGGCTTTTATTTAAGAAATGATTTAATTCAATAATTTGACTTGTTACTACTTGAGAAGTACATTTGCTTCTCAGTATTGAGTGGTAATGAGGTTTACACAGCCTTCCTGGTCCTCACTTCCCTCTAACAGAAAGCAATACAGAGACTCAGCAGGAAGCGTCTTCTGCTGTTTATGTAAACTCAGCTCCAGAAAGCAGAAAGTGAGAATATACTCAAGTCCTGTCGCAGCATTCCCAGCTCCAATAGTGTGCTATGCTAACGGCATCAGCTGTTCCATCGCTGACTAGTAAACTCTCAATGCAGAGGAAGAGTGTCCTCGCTGATGCCAGTCACTGGGAGCTTTTACATCTTTGTATCCAAACGTATGCATATAAAACTCTTGCACAGACTTTAGTGTTAAGAACTGAAAATGCACATAATACATGTGTGATAAGGAGAGCTCCAGAACTGACCATCTTCTAGGAGCCAAACCAACTTCTGGTGCTTTCACCACTTCTTACTCCTCTAATTAGGCTAAGAAGGAGACCAATGAACACTACAGTCAGGAATTTACTAAATACTGGTGATTTCTACTAGCCAAACTCAGCTCTGCAAGCCAACAGGTAAACCAGGAGTCTTTCTGAATTCATTGTCCATTTAGGAGTCTGAAACATTTTCAATTAAAGCCTTCATTTTCCCTGTAGACTTCAATGTATGTGGGCCAAACTGGAAAAGAGAAAAAAAACACAAAGCATGGACTAAGTCAGCAAGTATCTTCATGCAAACAACAGCAGAAAGGAATTAGTACTGGAGTGGTCTACTCAGGCTCAGTGAGATGCGGCAAACACCTTATAAGCCCATGTCAGATCTCACTGGGAAACTCACCAAGCACCCCTAGGAGAAAATGAGCCTGTCTTATTTTGAGTAAATCTTTTAAAATCTGAATACAAACACTATACTTTATCATAATGAAAGTTTTATTAGACTGAATTTCATTTCATTATACTTAAATACAAAAATAAAACCCTGCAGGGAAAACTTAACATTGGAAAGTGTTAGGCAGTGAAACCCAGGGTTAGATTCTGCTTTTTTTACTTATATTTCTCTAAGTTTTTGAATTCCAAACAAGCAACTCAGTTTCACAGTGAGAAAAACAGAAATACAAACAAACATGTCATCTTTGCTGGTCACAGTGGAACATCTACTTTAATCCCAGCATGGGTGGTAGAGGTAGCGAGATCAAGATTTAAGCCAGCCTTGTTACATTTCAAGTTTAAGTCCACTCTGGACTTTGTTGAGTCCCTGTTTCAAACAAAAGATTGATGATCCTTCCCCACCCAGCTAGTACAGTCTCCAAATAGGTACAGAATAGCCAGCCCCTAAGTGTCCAGAAGGAGACACAAGGCAGTGGCTTACACATGAATCTCCACCTAACATGCTACTACTCACCAGGGCTGGCTCTGAGGTTGTGTCTGACTCTGGCTTTGGAATTCCTCTTTCAGCTTCTCCTTGGCTATTGTGTCGATGCCGATATGCAAACTTCTTTTTCAGAGCCTCTGCTATGAGGGCAGCAGGGTCAGTAATATCCACTGGCCTAGGTTTTTCATCTTTCTCTGACCTTTGAGAAAGAAGCAGAAACCAAGGTCAATATGTGGGTGTCCTTCAGAGGTTCTATGTGGACAACAAATGGTGACCAAGCCACTGAGAGTAGCAGGAGGGCTACTTGGACATCAGAGCTCAACATGAGAGTGCACAGTCAGATAAAGGGCCACTTAGGACAAGTCAGGGCTCCATCTTTCCAGAAGTATCCAGTGCCTCCAGGAGAGGATGCATGCATCCCATGCCTTTACTGACTGGAGTGAGAACTCACAATGAAGAGTCTACTTGTGGGCCAGTAAGAAGGCTTAGCAAGTTCACTGCCTGCCACCAAGACTGATGACCTCAGTTCAACCCCAGGATTCACATCGAAGGCAAGAATGAAGTCAGAAGAAGTCGGCTTCTGGCCTCGCCACATACATACTGAACCTTTTCTTAAAACAGGAAACCTTTTTAAGAAATGAGTTGGGCATTGGAGGTGCATGCATTTAATCCCAGCACTCTGGAGGCAGAGGCAGGTGGATCTCTGACTGTGAGGCAAGTCTGGTCTACAGAGTGAGTTCCAGGACAGGCAGGGCTACACAGAGAAACTCTGTCTGGAAAAAACAAAATAAAGGAAAACAAATGAGTCCACACAAGAGGATGATACTTGGTGGAACTGGGAAGCTTGCCCAAAGCATAGCCGTTCCCTGCCCTTAGCTATTCTGTGTGGAAGAGCTGTCAGAGCTGCAGACCTTTCTAAAAGGGAAAATGGTTTTGCACTCATGCTATAAACCTGAGACTCCTAGTACTCAGGCTCTACCAGACCAAGCTGGGAGCAAGAACCAGGGAGAGGGCCTCACCTCTTGACTGGCCGTAGCTTCACACTGTTCATGTCTTTAAGGATCTCTAGCATATTTGGCATGTCAAGCTTCTTTGGGTGGCCCTTAGCCAGAGTCTTTCCAGCACTGAGTCTTTGCTCTCTTCGTTCTTTAATCAGATCAAGAGCAGATGTACTTGGGTAGAGCACCAATGGTGGGGGAGGGAGGAGGAGGAGGAAGGTGGCGGCGGCGGCGGTGGTGGTGCTACAGTAACAGGTGTGGAAGAATGTAAGCAACCTATAGAAGAAACAAAAAAGTTAATCTTTCTGGTAAGAGGCAAGAAAACATCACTTTCTAAAGGCAAAAGTATGTGACAAACTTCTGTATTCCTAAAAGAATTCCCTAAAAAGATTCCTTAAAAAGAATCTATAAGGAAAATGCAATGCAATTCAATTACTAAGAAATGTCTGAATCTGAATCACCCCATGGAAAAGTCCCATCCAAATGAATACAGATGGTTTTAAGAGTTTAGACACACCTGTTTGTGGAGAGCTCCACAATCACTCTTAGCAGAAATATAAAGCAGTCTATACTTACACACATCTGTCCTCAATACACACTACTGGACACAGCATTATCACAAGGATCACGAAAACTTGCATCATAGTAGCTGTTTACATGCCTATAATCCCAGCACTTGGGAGACCGAAAAAGACCAAATGCAAGGCCAACTTGATCTACACAATGAATTCCAGAGATATAGAGAAAAACCTTGTCCCACAAAACAGTGTCACACTTAATTTTCAAACAAAAAAAATTAAGTGTCAAAGAAATAAAATAACTAAAATTTACTTTTTTTGCCTAACTCTAAGTTGGCTGTCTCTGCTGCAGAACTATACAAATGAGAGCTTGGGGAAACAGTAACATCACAAAAGTTTTACTGGGAGTATTCAGACCATAAGACATCTCAACAAAAGACAAAGTTATCCCCTACTTATGGTAGTTTCCCTAGTCTACCAGCAGAGGGAAGTAAAGTTAACAGAAGAAAAAGCCAGAACCTGATAGGCAAAAATCTATGCAAATCACTGAGACCACCCCTTACCCTCAGTGCCCAGTGCCCAACGCACCATAAGCAACATGATTCAGACACTGGGCACTACGTGTCTCCCCAGGACTGTAAACTAACAGGAAAAACAACTACTTTCCAATAGACTAGCAGGCTAGGATTTCAAGGCCATAGTTTCTTCTCTATGGGAAAAAAGTGTGCCACACCAATTAAACCAACAGGATTAGATGAAAGAAAAGCACCATTAGGTACCTACTGTACACATTTGCAATTATTTACTTTCCATATGTAATGGCACAGGGACTTGGTAACGCAGGTACTGTTTGTTATACCCAATTTAGAGCAGGAAAGGAAGGTGGAATATCAGATGTTTACCTCAGGCTGTGCAGGTGTAAACAGCATTTCTAACAAGTCCCATCCAGTAACAGTTCCTTTCCTCCGACAGAAAGCCACAGTGTCCTCATGTCTAAGAGGGGTGGTTATCAGATGGAGGAGGCTAAGGTTCCCAAAAAGCAGCATTCACAATAGCCCACTTCAAATGCAGGCTTTCAGAGTTTGCCAAGCAGATTTTACCCTACTCTTCTCAAACCTAAAGTCACACCCGCGCCATCAGGTTTTGCGCTGTCTTATACAAGACTGGAGAAGACTAACCTGGCACTGTCCTTACCATTGGCCAGTCACAATAAGCCAAGTCGGGGACACATACCTGCACCTGGACTCTGTTGCTCCTGCAGGGTCACAATCTTGGCAATCTGAGCTCTAAGGGCGGCAAGCTCATTCTCAAGGGCAGAGATCTTCTGCAAGGCCTCCTCGCTGGCTAGTGTCGTCTTTGGAGAAGGCTTGTCTTGAGACGAGTTTGGGAAGGAAATGTGCCTGCGTGGGGGCTTCTCAAAGCAAGGAGGGTTGTTCTCAAGAGGAGGCTTGGACCTGACTCCTGTCCTGCAAGGAAAACATAAAGGTGGCCATCACAAGACTGTCAAGGAGCCCTGAGTAGATACCTACACAGTGCTCGTCAGGATGCTCCAGCTATGTGCCAGCACTGTCCCACTCCATTACAGTCTACGGAGCCTACTGCGCCTCCACCACTGTCAAGAGGCATCACAGGAGCCCAGAGAGGCTGCTGCTTGTTTTTGGGTTTTTTGTCTTTACCTAAAAAATTTCATCTTCCAAATGGCAATCAAGTGATAACCAATGGAAAGATCAAACCAAGAATGTATAAGCCCTTCTTTAGGGTCCTGGCTTTGCCTTCTAGTACTAGCATTTCCCTTATTTGACTAAACACATCAAAGAAGAACTATGGGAACAATATAATCCAACCACATCCCAGAAAGGAAAGGGGTATCATTAATGTCATTTCTCTCTTATACACACGCTATGAAAGTCTCAACACTGGAAACACTGGTCCCTGAATTCTGACATGCCAGTCACTGGGAACACTTCAAAACTGGAAGAATTCTTCGTGAGTACCGGAAGCAATCATAATTCCTGGTATGAAGATCACTAATTCAAAGTAGGCTGGACTACACAGTAAGTTGGAAGCTGACGTGTGCTACTGTGGAGAGCAGAAACAGCTGCACTGTGCCTGGATTAAGGACTTTGGTTTTCAGTTTCTTTTGCCACTTAGGGACAGGTGGCTGACCAGGTTAATAAAGCTTCAGGCAGTGTAGTTAGCAACTGAGGACAGTTAGGCCACAGCCGCCTTCTGTGTGCGAATGAGGCCAGTGCAGTGTGCTGTGGAATCTGAGGGAGAGCAGGTAATGAGGCAGCCCACAGTGAGGACACTCAGGCTGGGTATCAGTCCAGTCCAGCTATGCTTACACGTTTCTGAGAAAATAAAGGATTGGCAGAAAAGTGGACATCCACATTTTAATCACTGTCTTCATAGCTTCTCTGTCACATGCAGTCAGACTTTTTTGTTTCTGTTTTTGAGGAATGGTTTCACTCACTCTGCAACCCTGGCTTCTTTAAAACTCTCTAAGCAGGCAGCCCAGTTTTTTAACTCCCAAGCCAAGTTCTGCGATTACATGAAGTACCACTAAACTGTTGCAGCCAACCAAATGGTATTAATCACAGGTCTTAACCAAGCCCTTTAACAATTTAACTTTCACTCAACTTGACCCTGGTGTTCTCTTTTTGCTTGAGTCAGTATAAATGACTTGGCTGTTGACTAGGGAACTAAATCCAGGTGTTTTGTTCAAACCTCTTTATACTTTGAGTTGTTAGAATGTTTGCAAGTTGCCTTTTCACCTGTAAGATTGGAAGTGGAAAAACTTCAAGAATAAATGTTGTGGGTTGCCCTGGTGCTATTTGTATTCTGACATTAATTCTGCTTCCTCAAGAGGGGCTGCCCGCATGAGCAGTCAATCACACATATTCAGATGATCTCATGTAAACCACCTCCCAATTCTAACTGGGGGGAAAGGTGGGATGAAAGGTTTTTGAAGAGTGAGGGAGGAGAAGGAAGAAAGAGGACAGAAGAGGAGGAGGAAACCATGATGGAGCAGAACCACATGGACAAGAGAAGCTGCAAGGGATACCATAGCTGGGGAATAAGTTAGTACAGTGTTAGATCTGCCCAGTCTAGGCATGTAAGTTATAATTATAATAACTGGATTGTATGTTTTTATACAGGTTTACTAGGGTTGGAAAAACCAGCAATAAATAAATAGCTGTTCTTCCCCAGTCCTCAGCACACCTAACATCATAACAGTACCTTTTTAAATTTGGAATATGTGTAGGTTAGGGAAGTGTTTGGATTCTGAAGCCTCAATTACTGTTTCCATCTCTACCCTAATACCAAGGAAACCAGATGAGGAAATTTATTTAAAAGGTTGAATGAAAAATAAATTCACAAGAACTTCCAAAAGGTTAGACATGGTAAAACATGCCTCCATCCCAGAACTTGAAGCAATAGGATCATGATTAGAAGGCTAGCCTCGACTACACAGAGAAAGCTCACCTGAGGGCTGGGGATATAATGTAGTCCAGTCAGTGAAGTGACGGTTTAGCATGTACCAAGCACTTGCTTCAAACCAATACTGCATAAAACTGGGTACAGAAGGACATAATGCCTATAACCCCAGGATTCTGGGGTACAGGGTGGAGGGATAGGAGTTCAACATTATCCTTCATTACACAGTAAGTTCAAGAGCAAACTGGTCCACATGAGGCCCTGTCTCAAAAGCCAGGAGGTCAGGAGGTAATTTAGTTGACGCCATGTGGACCTAAGTGAAACCCTGGAACCAACCACGTGAAAAGCTAGGTACAGATGTACACGCCTGTTCAGTACTGTGGAGGCAGAGAAAGGTGGGTCACTGGGCTCGCTCACCAGGCAGCCTCGTCTGATTTGCAAGTCTCAGTGCAAAGAGACTTTGTCACAAAACTCGATGGAAAGCACTAGAAGAATACCTGAGCCTGACCTCTAGCCTCTACATGTTTGCATATGTGGATACATGTCCACAAACATGAATAAGCACTCACTACAAAGCACATACACACACAAAATAAGGCTTACATTTCTACAGGCCTACAGATGAATACCATCCTTTCACTTTCCGCTGAAATCTTAACAAATATAAAAACAACAAAAAAGAGGGCTGGAGAGATGGCTCAGCAGTTAAGAGTACTGCACTGACTGCTCTCCCAGAGGTCCTAAGTTCAATTCCCAGCAACCATATGGTGGTTCACAACCATCTGTAGTGGGATCTGATGCCCTCTTCTGGTGTGTCTGAAGAGAGCAACAGTGTACTCATATAAATAAATAAATAGATAGAATCTTTAAAAAAAAATAACAAAAAGTATCTAGAACAGATGTTCAAAAAAGCAGAAAACAGCTAACTGTGATATGTTTCTTTAAAATTTCACCATACCAACTCTGTCTGCTAGTAAGATTACTTTTTGTTTTGCCTGCTTCACTTGGCCCGCAGATACTCTATGGTAAAAGAGCACAGACTCCTGAGTAAAGTACTGGAATTCCTAACTTTATTAATGTGCTGGTTTTTATGTCAACTTGATGCAGTGGGAGTCATCTGAGAGGAGGGAACATAATCGAGAAAACACCTCCAGCACAGTGTCTCAACCTTTCAAATGCTGCGACCCTTTAATACAGTTCCTCGTGTTTTGGTGACCATCAACCATAAAATTATTTTCGTTGCTAAATCATAATTTTGTTACTGTCATGAATTATAATGTAAATCTCTGTGTTTTCCAATGGTATTAGACAATCCCTGTTGAAAGAGTCCTTTAATCTTCAAAAGGGTCTTGAGACCCTTTTGAGAACTGGTACCCCAGAAGATCAGGCTGTAAGCAGACAGGCTTAAAGAGCATGTTCTTAGTAACTGAGATTGACTAGGGAGGGCCCAGCCTATTGTGGGTGGTGCTATACCTAGGCTGGTGGTCCTAGGCTCTACAAGAAAGCAAACCACACAGTAAGCCATTAAGCAGCACTCTCCATGGCCTCTGTCTGCATCAGCTCCTGCTTCCAGGTTCCTGCCCTGCTTGAGTTCCTGTCCTGACTTCCTTTGGTGATGAACAGCAATGTGAACCCTTCCTCCCCAACTTGCTTTGGGTTCATAGTGTTTCATGACAGCGATAGTAACCTTGACTAAGAAAGATGATTATCATTCTTCCTTGATATAAAGTTTTGGCTTTATTATGAAACTTTTAAACGAGTTCTCCACTCTGAGGAACGGCCTTCCCATCTGCACATCCCTGGCTGGCCCTCAGGACTCAGCCCTAGAATGCACTTCTCCAGAATCCTGGCTCACGTCCCTCACCACGCAGGGCCTTTCTCCAGCTGTGTCAGTACCGCTGACGTCCCCAGGACCTCCAGTACAGCGTGTCTAAACCTGAAGGCAGTAGGCATCTGATAGCTGGTGCCCACGGTGAAGAGCATGTGCTGAGTGACTTTCTAAGACTGATTACGCAGTAAATATTCTGTGTAGGCTTTCAAATGAATGGACATCTCTAACACTCAATGTTCATCATGTGACCGACTCATCGCGATATAATTTTTAAAGAAACATTCTCCGAATATACAAATTCTCTCTATCTGATAGACTCCTGTACTCCAGTGAAACTAGTATTTACTAACCTATCTCTGACAGTTCTTTCTGGCCACTTACACTAGAGTATAACCTGAATGGCAAGGAATTCTGTGGTTCAAAAGGACTTAGGCCAAACATTCCTTGGAACTTTACAAATGTTAGTTGATTTTGAAAACCCAAAGGAAAGAAAGGAGCAGGGCAAGCTGCCATCAAATCAGGTTCACACAGTATTCCAATGCATGCTTGAAAACAGCAGACCCTGCATCTCGGCCCCATAGCCTTCCAGACTAACCTGAGTCTTGTTGAGCATTCTCCTTCTTCGGAGGCTACCCATCCAACATCAGCAAAAGATGCCACCACATCCTCTCCTGGGTGCGTGGGACTCCATTCTGTTGCATGGCTGGTAAGCTGGAAGTTACAAAGAGAGAAAGTCCTTTATCTGTAAAATTTAACATAAAATTAAAATCCAAAGAGATCCCCTCAGGCTGGTGCTAACACTTCATGGGTGCTCTAGTAGCTCTATGGCAGGCCTCCATATGCTACTGAGCTGCAATTCACAACCTCAGGATTTTAACTTAACATTGCCCAATTTCTACACCATAATTCTTTTACTTTACTCCTCTAAAAGAGTAAGAAAAAGTTAAATTCTAAGTATTAAAAACCACTGATTTGGGGCTAGAAATGTAGCTTAGTGATAGGATACTCGGCTAGCATGTTTAAGGTACTGTGCTCTCTAACACCCAAAACATACAAACAAAAATACTACTTTTTCCTGAAATAAATGTGGAGGACACAAAGTCAACAAAGTCACCACTCACTGTGGGAAAGGACTATCAGACCCTAGTAATGCTGCTGGTTAATACTGTCAAGTCCCACCGCAGTGAACGACTATAATAACTAGTGATGGTGGTGGGTAATACGCCAAACCTGACTGCGGTAAATGACTCTGTAACTAGTGATGTTGGTAGCTGATACACTTGAGGTAATGACTGGATGCTCCAGTGACAGTGATGGTGTGTATTCTTGATGGTGCATATTCTTATCAACCTGTCTGCATTTAAGATCACCCAGAACACTCAGGAGGCAGACCTCAATGAATTCAAGGCCAACCTGGTGTACAAAGTCAATTTCAAGGAATATACAGTATGATCCTGTCTTAAACAAAAACCAGAAGACATACTTCTTGGTCTGAGGAGGGAAAACCTAACCTAACCATAAGAAGGAAGCTGATTGAGTCCCCAGCAAGTTTTTCTCTGCTTTCTGATTGCAGATGATGGGCCAGTCACCTCCCACCACACCTTCCCCAGCAGGATGGACTGCTCCCTTTAACTGTGTACAAAAATATACCTTTGCTTCCTTAAGTTACTTGTTTAGGTATTTGGCCACAGCAATGAAGAAAGCAACTTGTTGTGTTATACTGTATGCATGTCATTACGATATGATAAGGCTGAAAGAACTTTTTAAATGCCTTCAATCTCGACTTTTACTTGAATCTTAAATAGCTAAGTATTAACGTTTTAACACTATTAAAAACACTAGAAGGTGTTATTTTAATCTTATCTAAATATTAACTACGCTGCAGAACTATACCAGGTATATGAACATGTGACACTACAAGACCAATGAGGTGAGAATGGCAACACTGAGGTCAAGCTCTGTCTCCATCCACACAAGCTGTCCCCCCCACTTAAGCCTAATGCAATAAGAGACAATGGAGACCAGAACCCAAGGGACTTTCGAAAAGGCCAGTTCGCCTCCTACTTAAGTAGGACGTTCCCTGGGCATTGTAGGCAGGGACTGGGAAAGGCAGGCACCAGGACAACGCGAGCAAAGTACAAGTCAAGGTGATGGGCACACTGGCAAAGGGAGCAGGGCCAAGTTCTTCAAGCATGATTGAGACATCACTGCCATGGGCATTCATGGACGGCCATGAGCATGCACGGCTGAGACAAGATGTCTGAAAACAAAGGACTTACTGTTAATTTGTAGGAGGTCCTGTCCTGTTAAAGCTACTGTTAGCAGAAAAGATTAGAGTGAAAACACAGAAAATGGAGAATAGGCACTATAATTTAAAGTCCTTGAGAAATTAAAAAACAGTAACCCAAAACTCAGTAATGTATTAGAATCTTACCACAGCACTCCTGACTAATTTATAGTAAGTATTCTGAGCAACTACCCTAAGAAAACGACTTTAACCAGTCACCTCTAGATTACTGGTAATACCTAGCATGACTTAAATACTGAAATCTGTGTGTGCTCCATATACATGTGTCGTGTGTGTGTGTGTGTGTGTGTGTGTGTGTGTGTGTGTGTCCCAGCCAGACATAAACTTCAAGTTTATTTGTTAAGGAAAAACAGGCTATTTGCTTTCAGTGGGCATTTTGCTTCCAGATGTGTGGGTTCCTATAGCGGAAATGTAACTCATTACTCGAGTAGTTACATAACTAATCCAATTCTAAAACCACTCCTGAAAATTCAAAAAAAAAAGAAAATGAAAAAAAAAAGAAAAAAAAAAAAGGTCTGGAACAAAATTACCACAAAGAATTGTCAAGATTGAATTACCCAGGAGCCTGTGAGTTGCAGAAGGTTGAATTCACAGTACTAACCGCCCTGCCATCAACTCCTATCCAGGTTATCATAAATTATGTTAGTATTTGTGATAATGGGCATGTATATGTTCTTAAATTGAAGACATAAAAATGCACACTTGTATTACAGGGTTTTGATTTCCTTTTTTGTTATAGAAAAAATATATCATTCATTATGTAGCCAGAGCTAGCCTGAAACTCCCGATCCTGTCTCAGCCTCTAAGGTGCTGGGATACAGGGTATATATTCCCAGCTCTTCCTGTTTTCATTTCATACAACTTACAAATTCAGAAAACAAAAACTCCGAAGTTCTTTACCTAGCCTTTCACAGAGATGAACTGACAGGATTGCTGCCAGGAATAAATTCTTATACTTTTTTACAATTATTTAATTACTTGTTTAGTGTGTGTGTGTGTGTGTGTGTGTGAGTATCTGTGTGAGTGTCTGTGTGAGTATCTGTGTGTCACTGTGAGTGTGTGCAAATCGGAGAACAACGTAAAAGAGTCACTTTTCTCCTTTCACCATGTGGGTTCCAGGGATCAAACTCCTCATGCTTTGCATCTTGCTCTCCCCAAGTAACATTTTTAAGTGCAAAGGGTACAGCTAAATGTTAGAATATTTGCCTAGTACATCTAAGGCCCTCAGGTCAACCACCACAAAACAAAAACAATAACAAACAAGGACTTCTTTAGGATCAGAATAGCTAAAGGAGGCATGACATTAAATAACTACCCAAACGCCAAACTGGTTCAAGGTCACCTGGGAATTAACAACTGTCTTATCACAGGCTTCCCAAGCTTCCCCTAGGCATTTTCAGGGAGGATAAATATTGAGGATCTGGAATAATCACTTCAGAGCAACTAAAATTAGAAAGACCTTGACTTAATCCTCTCTATTTCAGTGTTATTAACAGGAGAAAGCCTCAAAAACAATTGAGTATTTCCAAACACCCTGTGCCTATTCACATTTCTAAGGCACATATAACCATGAAAATATATAAAACACAAACCCAATACCTGAAATTGAACTCTTGGACACTGAATCAGAGATAAGTTGGTACCAATTTTCCTTACAATACTTCGAGATGAACCATATGGTTTTCCAGACCACAGAACCTAAAGAAACAGGAAAAAACCAAATGATTACAAATTCCTCAAATCAATAGTGCAATAATCCATGGGCCTACTGAGTGAATACTAACACAATGATCACAGTTTCAGAATGTTTTAAGTGTTCTAGGAAATAAGCTAGTATTCCTCAATAAGCTAGTATTCCTCAATTCAGAAATGAATGGATAATCAGTATTACAGAAAAAAAAAAACCCTTCACATAAGATATTATGTAAAAACATAGACTAGTATCAACATATTTTTATTGTGTTTGTATACACACACGTGCACACGCCGGCTGACTTACATATAAATGTCAGAGAACACCTCTGTGGAGTCTATTCTCTCTTGCCACATTCCCTGAGTTCTGGGGATCAAACTCAGGTTGCCTGCCTTGTACAGCAAGCCATCTTAGCAGTACCAATATCCTCTAGTAATCTTAAAATAATACTGTACTGGGGAGTACAAACTATTTTCTTACAATTCTACAGAAGAAATGGTCTGAACTTTCTACCCTACTTTCAGTTTTAGAATTTAAAAAAAAAAAAAAAACACAAGAATTTGGAGATGTGAGTCACTTCGGCTATGGTGATTTTTCAAATTAAATACAAATCTGTATGAAGCCCGAGGAGTGGTTTTGTGTCTTGAATATTATTTTTTTACTACACAAAGGCAACTGGGCCAGCATCTGTGGGATAAATCCAGCCCCACTTGAAGGGCCTTGTCTTTAAATCTTATAAAATGCTATGTGCTTTAGTAGTTGCCACACTGAGCACTGCCCACGCCAGGTGACATAATACACAGTGCACTGGATGATTCCTAAAGCTTGCCGTACAACCCAGGTCATGGACGTCACTTACTAGAGATTTCAGCTGGACTATCACCCTTCTAACACGGAAAAATCTATCCATGTTGAAAGCCTAGACAGGTAAAGAGCAGTTTTTAAAGAAAAGAAATAATTCAAAATGTCATATTCAATTATCTCTTAATAGTAAATAAATACCAATCAGATAAAAATACACAGTTCCCTGAAATAGTCAGTCAAATTCTAAATTTAAGGAATGAAATTATGCTACTATATTAATGTAATTATGAATACTAATTGACCTAGTGGAAACTTTATGATCAACAGTTAGTTCCTATTTACTGTGTGGATGTAACACCAAAACCAGATCATATACCATCCTCAAAGCGTATACAGTATATGAAACACTCATAGAAATAGCTTTAAATTCTCAAAGTTTAGTAATTAAATCCAATTTAGAATACTACTATGTATGAGTCAGAGTGAGGTTTGTGGGGGAAAATATGATGCCCACCCCACCTCAGGCATTTGCCTTTTAAAAGTTTTCCTATCACCTATGGTCCTGATTTTACTAACTTTTATCTTTTATCTTTTTATCCTTTGTTGTTTTCCTTCTTACAAAGGAAAAAATCTTTGTAAGTAAATAAAATTGACAGCACAATTTGGAAATTTGAATCAGCAGACAGATTCAATATTAAAATGTAGATGAAGTTATGCAAATAATTTTTTTTTCAGAAATAGCCTTTATTGATGGAATTATAAGCTTGTTAAAAAGCATAACAAATGTCAGAAGTGGACTCTTATTAATAACACACACACACACACACAAACCCTTACACCCTCAATGCGGACGATAAGTACAATACAGATTCTCCCTTCTCTTACCAAACAGGACAGAAGAAGTTTATGCAAAGAATTTATAAGACAAAGTTACCCTAGTTTACAGAAAGTTATCAATAGCATCAACAATTATATAGAGGACCATCCGCAGTCTTCATTACGTGACAATGAGGAAGAATTTCCAAGAGAGAAATGGTTCTGGTGAGAACCAGAGCAACAAAAAGAATCACCAACCCAGGAAGAATACGGGAAAGTCACTATAGAACACAATCCTTAAGCTTTTTACCTTATACATTTTAATAGGTCTTGATCTTTTAAAATAAAACCCATGTCTTTCTCAATCTCCCATTTAGTCACAAGCCAAAGCTCCACTGTGATGTAGGAAAAGCGGAATGCTGTTTGTGCATCATAATGCAACAATTACCTTGTGTGAGGTGAGCCTCCACCTCTCTAGGAAACAAATTCCTGCCCAAGGAGGAAGACAGACCAGAAAGAAAACCATGGAAGGGACCTGCCCAGGTCAGGGCCCCTGCTTCTGCCAGCTCCCAGCAACCCTCACTAGCGAGTGGCTTCCCATCTGTTTAACATCAGCAGGAAAGAAGCCAGGTGCTTTCAGGAAGAGAAGTGGCCAGTGATTCAGCTTTTAATTATACGGAATAAGTAAACTGTTTAGGCCTTGCCTACAAAGTTAGAACAGACTGCTTTGTCATTACATTTTAAAGCACACACAGTAAACGAACATAATGCTGCTCTTCTGATCCTTGGGAACTAACTGCCCAGTACTTAGTATGAAAACAGTAATACGAAGCAAGGGACTATGTAATAATGACTGGAATATTTAGAAAGAAAAGTCACAGCCTCCATTAGATGGTAAGAAAGGAGAGGAAACAGCAGCTAATTTCCAGGAAGTCTGATGTGAGGCCCTGACACTTGATTCATTCTTTCTCTCCCTTTTAAATACAGCCCTCACAGTGGGGAGAAATTGTAAATGGCTCAGAAGAAACAGTGAACAGATGGCACTGAAAAGTCACAGCCTGTGCCCTGGGAGGCTGCGTGTCCGAGTGTACCTCCTACCCTGACTTGTGGCTGAAATGTGCTTCTCGGTATACTAGTTTGGAGAAGGGCAGACGCTAAAGAGAAACTGCCATCAAATTTTTCTCGGATGAAAGAGTAGGCAGAGAGAACTGTCATTACTAGAACATTTGATCTAATTAATAAGTCAGTTCAAGTCACGTCTGAGAGACACTGTGCACTGCTTATCTACAAAAACTGCTTATAAATAATCAACAATGGCTGTGTGTGTGTGTGTGTGTGTGTGTGTGTGTGTGTGTGTGTGTGTGTGTGTGTGAACGACAGTCCACAACATTTAGCAGCTGGGTTGGAAAGTGATGGCAGCACGGAAAAGACAAGAGAGAAGCAATGTGTTCTCTTTCGGGCCGTGAAACGCTATTGGAGAAGTGTTGACGCTGTTGGAAGCTGTCATCCGTCCCTGCTCAACACAGGAACCCACTGGAAACTATATATTATTTGAAAAAAAAATTTAGTCAAACAATAAGCTTATTCTAATATTTTCTTCAAACTATATGATATAGTTTCAGTCTGATATTCCTGAAATTATTTGTAAATTAACATGCGCATATAACATGGGGGGAATACAAACCATTAGTCACAGTTTTTAAGGAGATTCAATAAATACAAATTCCTAATTCCAAAGGAGCCAAGAAATAATTTAAAAACATGCTGGTATTCAGCCACCCAGATACTCACACCACATACAGTAGTAGAATCCCTAACCAGAGGAGGTTTCTTTCAGTTCTCCCAGCCACACCCTCGTTTATGCTCTTCCCCCACAAACTGCTAACAAAGGAATACTTGACGTGTATGAATACATTGCTAATACAATTCACATACTGCCTCTAACTTTTCAAATATAAACTGCTGGAACCAGTTCCAGTCATATTCAAATGACTGGTGGTTCACACTCTAATACCATCACTCTGGAGACTGAGACAGGGGGATCTTGAGTTCATGTCCAGCATGGACTAAATATAAGACTGTCTCAAAAAGTCTAAATATAAACACATATTTTGAAACTTTTCCTTCAGGACAACCATATAGGATAGAGAAAGAATTCAAATATCATGAAGATGTTGTAAATACAAACAGCTGTTGGAAGTGTAGCTACTGAAATAGCTCAGCCCATAAAGACTGTAGCTCAGCCTGTGACCTGAGTTCAATACCCAGAACCCACATTGTGGACGAAGAGAACCAACTCGTCGAATTTAAATTTTAACTTTTTTACATTTATTTGTGTGTGTGTCCATATATTCTAGCATGGGATAGGCTTGCAGGGATTGTAAGGAGACTTGCAAAACTTTCTTCCACTATGTGGGTTGCAGGGATGGAACTCTAGGTCATCAGGCTTGATACCTGCTAAGTCACTTTGCTGGCTAGGATCGGTCTTTTTCCTTTGTCCAATTAGGGCTGTCCTCCAATGTAAATGTACTTGTTGTGGTGTGTTAGCACATATGTACACACAAACACACACACAAATGTTAAAAAAAAAGTTGAGGGATTAGAAAGATGGTTCAGCAGTTAAAAGTACTAGCTATTCTTCCAGGGAACCTGGGTTTAATTCCCACCCCTCCCAGGGAGGCTCACAAACAATGGTCTCTAACTCTAGTTCCAGGGGACCTGGTACCCTTTTCTGGTCTCC
Source organism: Rattus rattus (assembly GCF_011064425.1). Classification (NCBI taxonomy): domain Eukaryota; kingdom Metazoa; phylum Chordata; class Mammalia; order Rodentia; family Muridae; genus Rattus; species Rattus rattus. The sequence continues at coordinate 134,786,653 of NC_046156.1, forward strand.
TTGGCACCAAGCACAAAGTGATGCATGTGCAAGCACAAATATACAGGCAAAACATCCATACACATAAACAAAATATTGCCAAAAGAAAAAAAAAAAGTCGAGCCAGGCATTATGGCACACACCTTTTAATCCCAGTCAAGAGGTAGGTAGATCTCCATAAACTGTAGGCTAGCCTGGTCTACATAGTTCCAGAACATCGAGAGTTACAAGAGTTATAGAGTGAGGCACTGTTTAAAGAAAAAAAAAAAAAAAAGGAAAGCGAGGTGGAAGGCAGTGAAAAGAGATACAGCACAGCCTAGAGCAGCATGAAGCCTTGACTGGATCTGCCAATTTATTGTCTATAAACAAATCATTATCCCTTACACTTCTACTTTCTCACCTATAAAAGAGATATATTTCATCAACCTCTGAGTATTAAATGAGTTAAGGCATTCATAAGGGCTTCTTCCCTTTCTTTTAGAAGTACTAAAATATACTAAAAGGAGGAAGGACGGTGGACTCAAAGCTGGTCTCTGCCTTGGGTAACTGGACAAGGCAGCCAAGCTAGGAAGCTCAGTTTCTCCTCTGTAAGGAGTGGTCCGAATGTGAAAGCATTGGGCACTGCATACTGGCTTACTAAACTAACCGGGGATGGTGGTTACAGCATTGCTAATGTCACAGTAAAACACAGGGGTAAATGGAGTGTAATCCCCATTACTCAGGAAACTGAGGGACTACAGTTGCATGTTCAAAACCAAACTGAGCAAGTTTGTTAGTATCTTATAACACAGTTTCCTTTTGTTTTTTTTTAAAAGGGGATGGGAAGTTGCTGGTACAATGAGTCAACTGTTAAAGGGGCTTGCCCAAGATTGGCAACTTGAGTTTGATCCCTGAAACCCACATAAAATCGGAAGGAGAGAACTGATCCACAAAATTACCCTTTAACCTCTAACATGTGCTATAGTATGCATGAACATACATACATCATACACATATACACCATGTTTTTAAAAAGGGAGCTGGGAGCTGGAGATGTAGGTCAGAGGTAGAGCCATGCCTAGCATGTCCCAGGCCCTAGGTCCAGTGTCCAGTGTAGCAAATGAATGCACACACACAACAGACTCCAGCCAGAAAGATGGCTCAGCAGGGAAAATCCCTTGGTGCCAAGCTCAATGAGCTGAGTCCCATCCCTGGAATCTACATAGTAGAAGAACCAAGTCCTTCAAGCCTTTCTGATGCTTGAACACATGCACAATGAATATTTTAAAAAGTTGTTCATCTTTTTAAAATGAGGACGCAGATGAAGCAGGTAAAGGAGGCCAGTTTGGGCTTCTAGGACAATTTAAGACTACTATCAAGTTCACGTTCATGCCACATCCTTGAGAAAACACACAATGTTACCCACCTGATCCCAGTTTCACTGGATGTGTGTCTGTCCCTTTTTTATTCCCTTGATGTCCCTATCCAGACAGATACTGCCATCTAGTCCATGGTTAACCATACTGGCAAGTACTCTTGTTCCTAGTTTAGGGATGAAAATCTGAGTTTGAAACCAGCCTGGCCTATTTATTAACTTACAAGACAGCCTGGGACATACTGGGATCTTGAATATATTTTTAAAAATTTATAAAATCATAATCTCAAAAATAAATAAAATCATCAGGTGGTGGAGGCACACACCTTTAAAGCCAGCACTCAGGAGACAGAGGCGGTGGATCACTGGGTTCAAGGACAGCCTGGTCTACAGAGTGGGTTCCAGAACATTCAGAGAAACCCTGTCTCAAAAAAACAAAACATAAAAAAATAAGTAAAAGTCTATGGTATAGAATTATATAATAGGCTAAATTTCCTCTGTATTGTTACATTTTAGAACACTGTACTGGGAACAGACCCATTTCTGTGATTTAAACAATAATCAAATCACAGCATACAAACAATAAACGTAAATGTCAAAGGTTCTATCACTGGGGTTGGGGATTTAGCTCAGTGGTAGAGCGCTTGCCTAGCAAGTGCAAGGCCCTGGGTTCGGTCCCCAGCTCCGAAAAAAAGAAAAAAAAAAGGTTCTCTCATTTTCTCAGAAAAGCCTCAGGAATTCTAAATTTCTGGATTTTAGGATGGGCTGTGAACACTCACCGACTGCATGCTGACCCCAACTCGCTGAAACCACATCCTCATCAGGCACTTAATCCAGCCCAGCATGGAGATGGCTGAGTCTTCCCAACCTGCAGGTCAAGTACTTCAGGCATCCATAGCAGCACATGGTCCATAGAGCACACTGAAAATGCAAATACTGAGTGTAGTATAAACAATTTACATCTGAGTAGTAAGATGAGGTCATTTTTATTTAGAATCTCTGCTTACATGTCTCACAAAGTAAGCTTAAAATACAACACCTCAAAACTGAGAGAAAACAAAATTTACACATTTACGCATCTCAGCTTGTTTACACAGTAGCACTATAATCGCAGCACTCAGAAGTCAAAGGCAGGCAAAGGACCAGGCAGCCTGGTCCACACAGTTCCAGGATAGCCAGGGCTATTCTGTCTCACAAAATAAAAATAATTTATAAAAATAAAATATAATAACAACCAAGAACATAGGCGTGACATGTGAAACCATGCAGCATATCCAACACTAACCAGAACATACATGTCTTCATTACTTTATAAAAATGCCCATGACTAGACCTTAGATCAGATACATTGTAGTATCTCCTTGTTCTATGCAGGTTATATGAACAATTCTTCTTTGAGTCAAAAAGAATTTAAAAACAAATACTCAAAACTGTCAAAACAGAAATGAGTGTTTTTATAAAGCAGTCAGATGTGGCAAACCTCACATGTAAATCCCAGCATTTGGAGAAAAAGGCAGGAGAATCAGTTGTTCAAAGCCATCCTAAACTCCAAGAATCTTGTGGCAAAAACAACTTCATGAGTGTGGTAGCACTGAGGAGGCTGAGGCAGAGGATCAGCGTATGAGGCACAAGGCCTACATAAGAATATACCACCAGCAAATCAGACAAACAGCAGCATCCCACCACCATTTTCATAGATTAGTCACTCCTGCAATTCAACACTTCCGAGGCACAGGAAGAACTGAGAGCTGCCAGCCTAAACTACACAGCAGGACACCGGCTGCATATCTTTTCTTACTTCCAGTTTTTTGAGACAAGGTTTCTCTGTGTAGCCCTGGCTGTCCTGAAACTCTCTCTGTAGGCCAGCTGGCCTTGAACTCCCAGATCTATCCCTACTCCCCATCCTCTACCTCCTCCATGCCCCCCACTTCCCCACTTTTCTTTCAACACAAGGTCTGCCCTTGGCCTGGAACTTGCCTGAGCAGGGTATACTTGGCTGGTTAGCAAGCCCCAGGGATCTGCCTATCCCTCCTCCCAGTGCTTGGATAACAAGCATTCATTATGCACAGTTCAGTTGGGTTCTGGGGATTAAATTCCGGTCCCCGTGTTTACCAACTGACCTAGGCAGCCTGAGTTGTTTTTTGTTTTGTTGCTTGCATTTTTTTCAGACAGGATCTATTGGAATCCAAGCTAGTTTTAACTCACTGCATAAAGTGACTTTGTATTTCTGATCCTGCCTCTGCTTCTTGAGTTCAGTTTATAAGTATGTGCCACCAAACCTAGCCAGATTTCTTTATTTTTAATACTACATTGGTCAGGGTTCTCAAGAAAATCAGAATCAATAAGATGTACCAGGATATAAAGAATTTTATGAAATACTGATTCATTCAACTATAGAAACTGTCATGCCAAATCAAAATGGGCAGTGTAATGGTTAATGACCTCCACTGTGCTCTAAGGAGCATCCCAACTCCACATCTTCATCACTCACTCACCATGGAGTTTCTCTAGGCCATGCTCATTTCTAATGGAAAACTGGCTAGCCACTGGAATACTGCTGTTTCTTCAGACTTCTCTAAAACAGTTCCGCTCACTATTACTTTAAATGCGTCAATGTTGCTTCCTGCCAATTTCTCCCTTAAAACAAAACAAACCCCTCAAACAGATTATATGGCAAAAGAATGGCCCCTCGGCTTTCTTCTTTTTTTTTTTTTTAATTTTTATGCTCTGTATGCAAGTCTGCCAGATGCATGTGAGAGCCTGAAGACCTGAGGACAGCACCAAACCCCCTGGGGCTGTATTTGTAAAGAGGAGTTTTTCAGCCTCCTAACATGGGTGCAGGAAAACTGAACTCAGTCCTCTGGAAAGCAGCAAGTGTACCTCCCAGCTGAGCTCTTTCCAACTCTGGCTCTGAACCTGTGATTCCTGACCCACACTCTTGGTCACTTAGGACATGCAAGCCAGTGCTGCGTGCGGTTCGGCTTGACTTTCACTAAGTCTTCACTCCACGCCCTTCCCTAAAAGTAATTCTGCACACTTGACTGTCAATGATGGTGCTGCCAAATGCTTGAAAGAGTCTGACTCTCACACAGATGCTGCCATTCTCAGAAAGACCTCAACAGGTCGGACAAGCACAAGGCACATGCTTGTCATCCCTAAATCCATAGGAGGGCAAAGATCAGTCAAGCCCCCCCGCCCCTCCGCCCTCCCCCCGCACCCCCCAGCAGAACGGTGAGTGTGAGTTCTGCCTAGGCTACATGAGACAAAAAGGGCAAAACTAGAGGGAAGAGGATATGGCTGATAGGAGGTGTCAGCAGAGCTCCAGGGCCCCTGGACACCGTTCTACTTCTTGGCACAGATACTCGTGCGCTGACTTTGTAAAAACTCACCAAGATGTTTATAAACTTTTCTGGAGTGTACGTTATACTTCAAGTAAACTTCTTAAAATATAGCCTTGTTTTGTTGGTTGTTTGAGGCAGGGTCTGTAGGGGAGGTTGGACAGGAATCAGTACAGGACACACCTAGACACCAACTTTACCATGGAGGGGCAATTAGGAGGAGGATGCCTCTGAATCAGGCAAAGGCAGACAGTGAGCAGCAGTGACAAGTGTTTCGGCAGGAGTGGTTTTTAAGGGGGAAAACGGGATAGGTAGTCTGTGTTAGGGTGAGTTATTAAGTCTTGATTGGACAGATTAGCCAAATAATAACATTGGTGTTTTGTCTCAGGAAAGTCAGTGGCCAAAAGATGGAATAGACCTTGGGGGCTAGCTTTAGACGTGCAATCTAACAGGAGAAGGAAAGGGGGAAAGGGCAAAACCTATCACCATGTTTGTCCTGATTGGGCCTGCAAGAGCAGGCTTCATTGTCTCTCTACGAAGCCATAGATGATGGCCTGGAACCCAGTATGGAGAAACTCAGTATGTAGACCTGGCTGGTTCAACTCAGACATCTACCTGCCTCAGCCTCCCAAGTGCTGGGATTGAAGACATCATGGTCAGTCTGTGGCCAGCCTGGACTACATGAGACCCTGCCTCAGAAAAAGAGCAAAATTACGCCACACCCAGCTAAAATACAGCCTCAGAACAAGTACACAACAAAGAAGTTTTTGCTATACATACTCTGTACATACTTGGCAGTGCTTTTAAAGGTTATGAATAGACCACAGAATACTATAAAATAGTATGTATATATAGTTATATACTGACTTGAAGGTCCATTTACATTATATATTGTTACAAACATTATCATCTGAACATTATCATATCATTTTTATAAAATCCTCGACTTTTATTTTTCTTATACACAGAAAGACATATATCAAACTATTAAAGCTGACAAGAGTGGACAGAAACAATTTTCTCCCTCATATAGTCTTTACTATTTAGCCAAAGTATGTTTACTTTCTTACTTAAAACCAAGATTTAGGCAGAGACAGATGGAGCTCTTCAAGTATGAGGCCAGCCTGTTCTATAGACTGAGCTCCAAGCCAACCAGGAGTACATAGCAAGACATCACCTGAAACTGAAAACAACAGAAACACACAAAGCTTGGGATCTGTGGTGAGTTCCCATAACCCTGTTCCTGCAGGATGAAGCTTTGATAGGTCAGGGATTCAGGGTTACCTTCAGCTTAAAGTCAATCTGAGGTCAAGATAAGATTCCCCATGCACACTTACACCAAATCTAGCGCTGAGGGCTGTAATATGCACAAAACCCCAGGTTCAGTCCTTAGCATCACCAGAAAGAAATCTAAAACCCAGTATACAAGAAGCTGCAGCCGAAGGCTACACGTACCCAGGTTGACTCTCACTCACAGAACCCTGTAGCTGTTATCTGTCTGGACAGTTCTTTTCTCTTCACAATATGAAAGGCTTCACAACACAACCGTGCAGCTGCCCCCCTGGCCTACTCAGCAATAATCTCCTAATCAATCTTCACCCTCATATTCTTCTACCAAAAGCATCCAAGGGACACTTCACTCTTAGATTTCCTAATTTCAGTTATTTCTTCTTTGAGATTCATAAATCCAACTTCCAACAATTTAATAAGCTTTTTTACACATCTCTATCCTAACTGCCCCCTCTATACTCTCCAGAATAGCTGTTTCAAACTTATCTATGCTATCTGCTATAGTTTGACTATGCCCTCCAATATTTTTGTGTTTTGTTTTGCGCCTTTCTGAAACAAGGTGTCTTGTAGCCCAGGTTGGCCTCATTCTCATTATGCTACCAAAGATGGCTTTGATTTCCCTCTTCCTAAACAACAGAATTACTTGTTGCTCTTGCAAAGGACCCAGGTTCTTGAGTTCAGTTCTCAGCACCCACATGGCAGCTCTAACAACCCCACCTATAACTCCAGCGTCACAGATCTGAGGCTCTTTTGGCCTCAGAGGGTATTGTATGCACATGGTGTACATACAGGAACTCACACATAAAACAAGTATTTAAAAACCCAAACAAGCAGGGTTGGGGATTTAGCTCAGTGGTAGAGCGCTTGCCTAAGAGGGGCAAGGCCCTGGGTTCGGTCCCCAGCCCCAAAAAAAAGAACCAAAAAAAAAAAAAAAACAAAAACAAAAAAAAAAACCCAAACAAGCGTGATCCACCATGCCTGGGTCCCCACAATGATGGTGTTTATGATAGAAATCTAATCCCCAAATAGTAATAATCCTAGGCTGGACGGAAAGACTAACTTGTGTTCAATGAGAAAATCTGCTCTACTGAGTTTAAAGCTAGTGGAGGCTACACAACACTCAGTCTCAAACAAAGCAAAGCAAAACAAGAAGTGATCTGAGTACGCGGTCAGGTGGACAGAGAGGGTGTGTTAGTGCAGTTAGTTTCTGACTAGGAGAACCAGTTTAACACCTTGTATGCATGCCATGTCTCCAGCTTCCCTCTCTCGCTGTTCCTTTCCCCACTGGACAATGTGACTGTCCCAGGAGCAGGTGCCAAGGTGCTGCACTTCTTTCTCCAAACAGCTAAATAAATCTTTCCTGGATGTTCTGTTAAAACAGCAAAAAGTGGACTATCTCTTAAATCCATCTTCCTCTCCATTTCTCAGCAAACAAAGCAACACACTGGTAAATCAACTGAGTAAAAACCCCACAGGGCCCTGCCACAGATTCATTTGTATTTGTGCAGCATTCACTGTACCCTTGGTCGCTCTTGTCCCTCATTCCAAACAAATGGTCAGTGTCCTCTACCCTGTCACTTCTTACAACACCAAAAACATCCTGCATAGCAAAAATCCCCTCTTCACCTTATTAGGTCCATCACTATTTCCTAGTTTCTCCCACTTGCATTTAAAACCTGAAATTGAAAACTTGCCTCCCAAATCTGTTGTCCATGTTCTTACTTGAGAAAATGGTATCACAGTTAATCCACTTTTTTCTTTCATTTTCTGTAATCAAGTTGTCTTCACCAGATACCGTCTCACTGTCTTTGTTCTTAGAAACGTTCACAATCATAAATAGACAGGTGTTCCCTCCTCCCATGCACTGTTACCCTAATTTGTTCTGATCTGGTCAGTTCTTTGTTGTCCTCTCCGCATCCTTCACAGTCTACACGTTGATAGTTATTAAAGTAACTCCAAAGTTTCAATATACTCTTCATCTTTCAATGTGTAGTCAATATTCTACTTACCAACTATCTCCTATACTCATTAGGTCTCACTAATGCTGCTTCAGCTTAGCTATGCCTCCTCCTCTAAGAAGTCCTTCCTGATCAACCAGAATTCAGAGCCTCCTGGGCATGTGGGCAGTGATGGCACACACCTTTGGTCCCAGCACACCAAAGGCGGAGGAGGGTGAATCCTGAGTTCAAGACCAGCCTGTTCTACAGAGTTCCCTTACAGCCAGGCCTACACAGAGAAACCCTGTCTTGAAAAAAACAAAAACAAACAAAAACCCTCCTGTGCATTAGCATATTAAAATAATATGCCCAAGTTGTTTTCTTGGTCATTTGACTTAATCAGTTTGGATAGATACTATAGCTCAGTGTTTAGGACAGTGTGTAATAGCTGTTCAACTATTTAGTGGCTATCAAGGCATATATATACTGGCAACCTCTAATCCCAGTATGTGGGAGGGTGACGCAGGGGAATCAAGAGTCCAAGGAAATGGAAACAAGATGGCTCAGGGGTAAAGTGCCTACTGTCATGCCCAAAGACCCACACTGGATTCCCAGGACCCACACAATGGAAGGGGAAAATATAATTAAAAATTAAAAAAAAAAAAAAAGAAGGGTTCAAGACCAGCTTGAATTAGACAGGGAGACAGACCTACACTCAAATACATATTATATAAACATAAATGCATATACACACACTTATACATGTATGTGTATAATACATACATACATATATACATATCTATATGATGTTTGCTTCTAAGAGTTAGGTAATATTCAAACTCTCCTCTCACTTGAGACAAATAAATTAGGTGGAAAAAGAAAAAATAAAACTCCTGACCCTGAAACCACCAGAGATCTATTAAGAATGGGAAGGATAACCAAGTCAAGAGCTGGTTTAGCAGGCACAGAAGCAAATTCCTTTAATTTCTGCGCCTCAGAGGTAGAAGCAGGATGGTTGTGATTTCATGGCCAGTTTGGGTGATATATAAAAACCTTTATAGGGCTAGAGAGATGGCTCAGTGGTTAAGAGCACTGATTTCTCTTCCAGAGGTCCTGAGTTCAATTCCCAGCGACCACATGGTTGCTCACAACCATCTGTAATGGGATCAGATGCCCTCTTCTGGTGCGTCTGAGGACAGCTACAGTGTACTCATATAAATAAAATAAATTTAATAAAATTTCTTTTAAAAAAACCTTTATAAAAACAAAAGCAAATAATAAATGAAAAAGTTGATTCTTTGAAGAGTCTATTAAGTGTAAAAAAATACAGTGTGCTGATGAAATTCATTAAGAAAATAGAAAAATACATTAGCACTATCAGGAATTAAAAAAAGACACTAGGGTTTGGGATTTAGCTCAGTGGTAGAGCACTTGCCTAGCAACCGCCCTGGGTTCGGTCCCCAGATCCGAAAAAAAGGAAAAAAAAAAAGACACTAGTACATTTCCTATAGATAAGAAAATCATTAAAAAAAAGGGCAAAACACTAAAACACTGAAAGGAGTTATGGTGGCTACCTTTGATTCAATCTGGGTAATTGATAGTTGTTTTCTGATACGCAAACTTTCTTTTCTTGGATGAATATTACATGAATGTTATGTTTTGTGATAGACTTACATATAATGTACGTTATACTTCATGTGATGGCTAATTTCCATTCAGCTTGAATTTTTCCCCTAACACTGATACACACATACATACTTCATACATACACACACACGTTCATGTATATAAATTTAAGTGTTCATATATGACAGCTAATCTTGTCAATCTGAATATAGCTGGAATCAACTAGAACCCAGGCAGCTGGGTATACCTGTGAAGGATTTTCTTGGTTGGACATTTGAGGTGGAGACCCACCCTGTCATGGTTTGAATATGCTTGGCCCAGGCAGGAGTGGCACTATTTGGAGTTATGGTCTTATTAGAGTAGGTGTGTCACTATGGGCATGACATACACATTCTAAGACCCTCACCCTAGCTTCCTGGAAGTCAGTATTCTGCTAGCAGCCTTCAGATGAAAATGTAGACCTCTCAGCTCCTCCTGTACCATGCCTGCCTGGATGCTGCCATGTTCCCGACTTGATGATAATGGATTGAACCTCTGAAACTCTAAGTCAGCCCCAATTAAATGTTGTCCTTTATAAGAGGTGGCTTGGTCTTGGTATCTATTCAGAGCAGTAAAACCCTAAGACACACCCTAAATGGGCCACACTTTCTGGTATGTAGCAGCCTACATAAAGGTATGGAAGAAGGAAACTTTTTTTGCCTGTTTGTGCTCACTCTCACTGTCCTATTGTTGATGTATTCATTCACTGGTGCTATAACTTCTTTGGGATTCCAATGTAGACCAAAAAGACTGGCACCTCTCTAGGGGCTGCTGAGACATCCAGTCTCATGGACTAAACAGCTCCTTGTTGCTTCTATGAGGAGATAGTTATTGTTGGACTAATGGGATCATAGCCAATCCAATAAATCCAGCTTGGACTACAGAGTGAGTTCCAGGACATCCAGGGCTTCACAGTGAATCCTTGTCTTGGGAAAAAAATAAAAAAAACAAAGATAAAAACAAACAAACAAACAAAAACCCAACAGGTTTCAATCCGCATGTTACTTGTATATACAGTTTTAGGGCTGTTTAGTCTTAGATGACCAATTGTTGTGCTCTTCCCTGGCTGGATCTGACCTGAAAGCCTCCTCCCCTCAGGACTAGCTTCCCTGGTACCAGGAGGTGCCATACAAGTTTCCAAAGGAGAGAAGCAACCAACCATCTTACCAGCTATGGTATAAACCACAACAATGACCAGTGTGGCAAGACAACCTTATGATACAATAGTGATTACCTTAGCAGTCTTATTAGATCTAAGATCCACTCAACAAGAGAAATCATGAATGGTAGAGAAACCTAGCCAGCTACCCAGGGCTGAAGTCATGGATCTTAGAGAACCTACAACCACTTTATTAAGCCAGCATAATCCTACATAATCCTCCGCATAAACTACATTCTAAATTATTTATGCTTATGCCTACAGGTAAATATAGTTTCATTCCTCACTGGCTTTGTTCTTTGAGGCAGGGTTTCTCATAAGCCTGAGCTGTCTATCTGCCTAGGCTGGGTAGCCTGTGAGGCCTCGGAGTCCTCTTGTCTATCTCTCAGGAGCTCAGATTATAAATGTAGGCCATCATGCCCACCTTTTTACAAGGTTACAGGGATCTAAGAAATAGCATTAAAACAGGCTGCAGATTATTTCCAACACTGTTGTTAGGTTCAGTCTGTTAATGTGTATTGTAATGCTACATTCTATACCTGAAGGTTCCCCATTTACAAGCTTTTGTTCTGTAAACCTTGTTCTTTGATTTAAAACTATTGGTTAAATAAAATTGGCTACAGCCAATTACTGGAGGGGTTAGAGGCAGGTGGGTTTAGAGTGACCTGGTTGTAGGATAAGAGGAAGAACAAGGGAGAGCAGAGCTTCGAGGAAAGAGGAACCATGAGCACATGGCAAGGAGAAACAGCAAGTATCTGGGGTACACCGCTGGGGAGGTAGCCAGGCCTACAGTTAGAAGAGTAAGTTAGGGCTTATGCCACAGTAACTGTCAAAGCCAAATAAAATAACCATAGTCTAAATCCCATTTATTTGTAAGTTGGTCGGGGTAAGCTTAAATTGATTATACTACATTTGTGTATGGATACACATGTTGAGCTAAGCATACTTTTTCCTAGAAACTCTGTGATGATGGTATACAGGCTAATTAACTAGGCTACTCTTATACACATTGTAAGAAACAACAAACTACTTTTTATGGGGAGGGGTGTAGCAATCAGTGAGAGAGAACCAAAAGTAAATGAGAATGAGTAGAAATTAGAATCTATTCTTAGAACACTAAGACAATACATACTAACTCCTTCCATCAAAAAAAGACAATCCACATTTTGATGTCAAACACTAATGTAAATACTAGAAAAATCAAGTAACAACAACTGTTTAGTTCAAAGTTTGCTGTCTTTTGAGAATTTGTTTTCCTGTGCTTTTGTCCCTATATTCCAAAAGTTTGCTGATCTTTTCCTCAACAAAGTGTGACCTTTTTTCTTTGGTTTGTCGTTGTTTACTTAATTTTTATGGATATAACTATTTTGCCTACATGTATATGTACCACATACCTGCCCAGAAGCCAGAAGACATTGGATCCCCTGAACTAGAGTTACAATTGTAAGCCATCATGTAGGTGTTGGGAACGGAAACGAGCTCTTACACAAGAAAGCAACAAGGCCTCATAACTGCTAAGCCATCTCTCCAGACCCCTGTTGTTATTTGAATGTCCTTAGAAGGCTGAGGTTGATGCTGCATACCTAGTATTTGATGTCTGAGAAGTTCCCGCAAGCTACATGACCAGCTTGGTTGTTTGTTAAAAGTTATTTTATTTAGCAAGTATACTTGTATTTGCCAATATGCAGTATACTGATGGAGTGCCCCAGTAATCTCAGCACTTGGGAGAGGCAGGTGGACCCCTGTGAGTTCCAGGCAAGCCTTTTCTACACAGCAAGTTCCATGAAAACCAAAAGATCTATAAATTAAGAGACCAGAAGAGATCTTCCTACCACTCAGAGCTGGAACTATAAATGTACATGAGGGTACCCTATGCCCTGGGACCGGAGTTACAGTTGTTAGCTGCACATGGGTACTGGGAATGGAACCTGGGTCCTTTGGAAGAAAAGCCAATCCTCTTAACTGCTGAGCCATCTCTCCACCTCTACCCATGATCCCATGATGGCCTTTAACACCTGCTCCTCCTGCCTCTACCCACCGTGAGCTGAAATAACAGTCCAGTGTGCCACCATACACAGCTTCAGACCTTGCCTCAAGAAAAATTTCAAAAACTAAACTTGAACGCTTTTGTCATTTTAATTAGCTTTAATTAGTTTTTTGTTGTCAAGAGAAGAAATGAAGGTCATGAAATTATTTAACGTAGATTAAACAAAATGCTGGGTCCTGGAACATAATGAACACAGTATATTGATTTCAGATTGTTCTAGGAATTTGTACCCACAAGTCAAATAATAAATCATTATTTTATAGTTATGGCAAAATACTATGATGAATCAACCACACTAGTGAAGTACACTAGTGGTCACTTGTAATTTTTTTACAACTTTAATTTTTTTGAAACTTATTTTTAATGATGTTTCTTAACTGCTTTAATCTACCTTTTAGCCTACTATCCACCAGAGGGAGTGGGAAAGAAAAGATGGGGTGTGGGGTGGGGGTAGTAGACCTGTTTAGAAAGGTTCTTTGGAGCAACTCCTGTCTGTGTTGTCTGGAAATCAGCAGTTCAGTTCACAGGTCATCAGCTGGTCAAGAATCACCAGTGGTGGCACTACCTAGCAGAGACAGCCAGGCTTGGCTCAAGTCAGCAGGAAGGACCCAGAGGAACGCCAGAAGTCCTTGGCTGTGCCTCTCAGGGAATCAAAAATCAGCAAAGACTAGAGACCCACTAGCACTGCACAGCTAGCTCTATAAGCAAGTCTAGTTCAGCCTCCGTGTCTTTGTCCGTTCAGTCCTATTTACACCCTCCAAATATCACGTGTCCTCCATGTGCCTTGCCTCAGCACATGCGTCTGTCTCACCTGACCTCACTCTGCCAATCGGCCTGATTCCACTGAAGCGGCAAGAAACTGCAGCAACCACCAGAAATTAGTTCTATGGTACATTTCTCTCTATAGAGCCCAACAAATGCAGCACAATTACAGTGTAAGGCAGACCAATACATGCATGTCCTTAGCAAAGAATCCTTCACCCCATGTCCTTTTACACGCTTGCTTTACAGAACCACCTTCCACCTGTGTCCACTTCAGCTAAACGTTCCTTCATGTGTTTAAACACCATTCAATCGACTTTTTAAAGAACCCTTAAGCTTCCACTTCAGTTACTAGACTTGCATTTCAATTTAAAGATTAGAGTGTTGGTACAAAGTTAACTTCACATTATGATAGAGACTTTTCTTAGCTTGTAAGCACTTTATAGTCAAGCTTGTTTGGATATAATTGCGAACCGATTTCTACTACCTTCTTTTTAAAAATAATACTTAATTTTTAAATACACACACACACATATATATAGTAAAGCAGACAATGTGGTAATTGATTTTCTCATGACCATGGTTGTGTGCATGCATGCAGCCCAGTTTTAGGATCAGAAACAAGTGGATCCTGGTAGCTTGTAGGCCACGGTCAGCTAGCCCAGCTGAAATCTTGAGCTTCCATTCAGGCTCAACAAGAGACAGTCTCAAAAAGCATCGAGGAGAGCAATAGAGTAGATACTTGCTGGCCTCATCCAGCGTCACCAGTACTCGCACACATATCTGTATTGCTGTGACTTTTCAAGCAGGATAGAATACATTTTCTGGGGTTTTTGTTGTTGTTGTTGTTGTTGTTGTTTTGTTGTTGTTGTTTTTGCTTTCCTCCTCCTCTTCTTGAGACAGGTTCTCATTCTATAACCATCATACAGCTTCAACTCCCCAGTGTACCGCCATTATATATTAACTATGAGTATTTACTATGGTAATCTCATTTTTAAAATAACAAGAGATTACGTCTTACTATATAGCCCTGGCTGTCCTGGAACTCACTATATAAACCAGGCTAGTCTGGAACTCCAAGACATCTACCTGCCTCTGTTACCCAAGTACTGGGATTAAGTGTGTGCTACAGAACTTTTCGGGGTTGGGGATTGAAGACAGGGTTTCCTTGTATAGCCCTGGCTGTCCTGGAACACTCTGTAAACCAGGCTGGCCTCAAACTCACAGAGTAATAGCCCTGGCTGTGGTCTGACCACAAAGTCAGACCCTGTCTTAAAAAAACATTTAAGTTTAAAACTCCTAGTTACACTGAAAATTTACAACTTATTGTATTAATGTTCTGACTGTCTTTTATATTTTAACAATTACCTTATGCTAGTCAAATCCAGTTCCATAAACTACTGTTAAATGATAGCAAATATCTGTACATTATTTGGTGACAATGAACTACTTGCAAGATATTATATTCTGGTTACTACTGCATAAACAGTAGTAAAGAGCACCCCCTGCTGGCTGAGTTTAAGCTATCTTCTACTAGCCACTCTGCTTTCAAGGGTGGGTGTATAAGAGGGTTAAGGGAGCCTGCTGCCAAGCATCATAGCCTGAGTTTGACCCCTGAGTCCTACATGGTGGAAGTGAACCAAGGCCCATGTTTTCCACACAAAAGAATGTAATGAAAAATTAAAAATCGTTTTTAAAAAGGTAATAGAAATTGATTTCCAATTATACACAACAAACGTTGACTACCTCTATAAAGTATTTTCAAATTAAGAAGCAAAAGGCCTGCCACACCTTGTGGCGTGTGCCTATAATACATGCATTTGGAAAAATAAGGTAGTAAAGGCATTTGAGACTAGTCTGGTCAACAAAGTGGCTAGCCTGAAATGCACAGCAAGACCTTCTATCAAAAGAAAGAAAAAAAAGAAAGAAAGGAAGGAAGGAAGGAAGGAAGGAAGGAAGGAAGGAAGGAAGGAAGGAATTGGCACTGGGACTGGACATGTACATTTATTTATAATCTTAGCATTAAAGACATAGGCAAGGAGCCGCGCCTACTGTACACTTTAATCCCATTCATTACTCAGGAGGCAGAGGCAGGTGAAGCTCAGTGAGTTCAAGACCAGCCTGGTCTACATGAAGAGTCCAGTACAGCCAAGTCAGGACAGTTACACAGAGAAACCCTGTCTAGAAAAAAACAAAATAACAGAAAGAAGTCAGCAAGGAGTCCCCTCAGGCTCAAGACCATCCTGGTCTATATATCAACCTGCAAGCCAGCAAGGGCTCCATAGTGAGACTTCATCTCAAATCTAGAGGCGGGAGGGGGGTGAGGTGGACAAGATTAACTTTCACATAACAAGACAGTAAGTCGAATAATCCTAGAGTAAGTCATTGTAATGTAAAACTGCTAGGAAAATGTGACTGGGTTGTATAAAAAGATTATTCATGGAGTTGGGCGTGGTGACTGAGGCAGGAGGTTGACCTAGGTTCTAGGCAGTTCAACCTAACCTACATAGTGCATTCCACACAACTCTGTCTCAAAACGAAACAAAACAAAAAAGAAAATGCTAAATTCCCAAGTAACGTGAAATATTCCTTAATTTATTTTCTGGGAGTGGTAAAACAAGCTTTAAACCCTGCACTTGGGAGGTGGGGGGAGGAGGATCAGAGAATTTCTATTGACCATCCTCAAGCACAAATTGAGGTGAACGCCAGAAGAGGTTACATCAGACCAATCACAAAACAAACCATCAGGGGGAAAGGAAGGTTTGGTTAGTTTGACTGCGGATCTCAAAGTCTCCGTAGTCTGGCTACACGCAAACTGCGCACGGCTAAAAAGTTCAGAGCTGCGAGCGGAAAATGACAGGAACTTGGGGCCAGGTGGAACAGGTTGAACGCCCTGAGCTGCCCGGCTCGGCGCCCCAGCTGGGACCCAGCGAAGGCGCAACGCCGACGGCGGGGGATGGGAGCCAGGCCGGCGGCCCGCGGAGCTCAGCAAGCCAGGCGCGGGCGAGCCAGAGGGCTGTTCTCCGCTCGGGGCTCCGGCGGCCTCCCTCCCGAGCCGCGCCCCCTCCCCTCCCCAGTCCACAGCACGGCCTCCCGCCGCCGTCCAGCTCCGGGTGGTAGCCATTCCCCACCTCTCCAACCGCTTTTCCGCGCCCCGGCCCCCACTCACCTCAGCCGCGAAGCAGCCCTCACCTTCCCAGCTACTCAGCCTTCCAGATTGGCTGTCCCGGGACCTTATGCCAATCAGCCAATCCCCGCCCCTGGCCCGGCCCAGGCTGACCAGTGAGCGGCTCGCTGCGGCCCGGAGGCGGGCTCAGGAGCGGCGGGCCGAAGGCGTGTCTGCTCCTGGGCCGAGCGGGCTACCTTTCCCGGTCTCTGTGCGCACGCGCGGAGCCCAGTCAGGGGCATGTGCTTTATCGTGTGCTGCGCATTGTCTTCGGCGCTTTTGCCTGGGGTACTTTGTTGGTAAACTTCGCCCCTTCTGGGTGTAGAAAGACTCACATTCCGTGTGAAGTCTCAAATGTGTGCCCGCTGAAAAGAGCCTAACGTAGCCTATGTCGATCCCTTCTCACCCCACGCTCTGTGAGGACTTGTTTCTGCCTGGACGATCTCTTGTTTCCAGCCTCACATCCCGGATGTATGTTCTGGAGGAGTGTAAGGCGCTGCTCAGAGGGAATGAAGACTTTCTTTTCCTGTCGTCAGTTACCCCACCTCAAAGTCTGCCTAATTGGTGCGCGTACTTTTTAATGAAGGGCTATTCTAGATTTTAAATAACCTTGTCATGAAAATATGATCAGTCTGGGTGAAGTTAGCTATATGCAGCATGGTAATGTGTGTGGGTGCGATAAAACGTGAATTGGAGGGAAAGCCTATCAGTATTTCAAGAGGCCGCTCCTAGCTGGGCGTGGCGACTCATGCATGTAACCCCAGCAGTTTGAAGTTGGAGGCTGGAGGATTCAGAGTTAAAGGCCAGCCTTCCCCACTGGAAAACCTATGTCCAACACAACCGGAAAAGAGTGGAGGAGTTGGGGCGGGAGGTGGGCAGTGACTGTTGCTACTTAGCCTCCTCTCTTACCCTGTCCGCTGGGCAGACATTGGAGCGCTGGTGTTCTTGCCCCGACGGCTTGAATTCCTTCTGACTACTGCTTTCAGTATTTCATCAAGAGCTTCAATTCAGTTACTCAACAACCGCTTATTGGGAGCCCACTATGACAGTACAAAGATTTTTTTTTTTTTTAAACTTTGAACCACACCCTGGGTGAGCCTGCCATATAGCAGGGAGATCAAAACAAGGTTAACATATGTGATCAAGTGTTGTAAGTACAAAAGAGCCCGACAGGCCATGACCACGGCTGGGGGAGAGAAGCCTGTCAGAACAATTCATGAAGGAGTTTTTGGTTTGAAGCTCGATGAAGAGACAAAAGCTGCTGAATTGGACTGGTGGGGACCACAGACCAGGGCAACCATTCCTATCAATGGCCTGTTGTTTCTGAAATACTTGTAGGATTTACTGCTAAGCTAATAGGTACTTCGGGATTCCTGATCACTAGCTGTGTGACCCACAGGTGACTCTGCGGTGTGACACTACATAAGCCTAAATGATTGTCTGTTTAAGAAGAGTATCTGATGATCGCTTCTCGGCCTTTTGGCTAAGATCAAGTGTGAAGAAGAGTATCTGATAGCAGCCATCAGTTGAAGATGGCTTAAAATCTGTTTTTTGTTTGTTTTTGTTTTTTTTCTTTACAACTCCCCCTACTCCTTCTTTCCCTCCCACCTTGCTTTGCCCTCAGGTGCCCTGGAGTGACGCTGGACTTTTTGACAATCTAGATGAAGAAGTTATCACTTCTGAACAATTTCATCACAAATTATTGTTTCCCCAATAGTAGAGTCATTTCTAAGAATTATGACCAAGCTGTGTGCCATCTCGTTCAACACTGTGACACAAAGAGCCTATCAACATGGTGCCTGGTACCAAACCCTAGTGAAGGAAAAAGAGGGTTTGAAATATGTCCAGCCAGGAACTAATATAGAAAAAAGTCCTGCTTTTGAACTTTTAAGCTTCGCTCTTTGAAAGAAAGAAAAAAAGTTTTACAGAAAAGTGTTAAGGGGTAGAAAAAAGGTCTGATGTTCCCTCACCCAGTGTTTCCTAATCGTATATTACTGTGATACACTTATGGAATTAGAATTCCGACACTCATACATTACTACTACTAATCTGCCTGATTTTATGTCAACTTGACACAAACTAGTTATCAGAGCAGAAGGAGCTTCAGGTGAGAAATCAACGGTAAGATCCAGCTGTAAAGCATTTTTCTCAATTACTGATTAGTAGAGGAGGGTGTAGCCCTCGGTACCATTCCAGGCCTGGTAATCCTGTGTTCCATAAGACACCATGCAGAGCAAGCCAGTAAGCAGCACCCTCCATAGCTTCTGCCTCAGCTCCTGCCCCCATGTTCTTGCCCTGCTTGAGTTTCTATCCTGACTTCCTTTGAACATCAACGTGGAAATGTAAGCTGAATAAACCTTTCCTCCCTAACTTGCTTTTTGGTCATGGTGTTTCACTGAAGCAATAGAAACCCTAACTAAGACAATTCCTGACAAAAACTCCAGACTCTATTCAGGTTTATCAGTGTAAGGACCGCACCACACGGCACTTAGTCATCAAGTCACCCTTGTCTACTCTACTCCTTTTTTAGTCTGAGTCCTCATGAGTTGATGTGACTGTAACAGTTCTGAGGCATATGGTCAGATATTTTTTATAATAGTCCTAAATTTGAAATTGTCTGTTTTTTTTTAGATAATTCACCTATGATTATAAGTCGAGGAAAATGCTACATATGGAGATACATGACTCATATAATGCTTACAAGAGCATGTTATTGGTATGACATATTACTCATGAAATATGACCATCAGCCTCTGATGGTTTCTTCACTACACAGTTGCACTTCTTGTTTTCTTTCTTTGTGTGTGTGTTGGGGGGTGGGGAGTGGGTTCTGCATGTGTTTAAGATGAGTTCCGGGGGCTGGAGAGATGGCTCAGAGGTTAAGAGCATTGACTGCTTTTCCAGAGGTCCTGAGTTTAATTCCCAGCAGCCACATGGTGGCTCACAATTATCGGTAATGGGATCTGAGGCCCTCTTCTGGTGTGTCTGAAAATAGCTACAGTGTACTCATAACTATAATAATGAATAAATCTTTAAAAAAAAATACAAGTTCTAAATCCTGTGCACATCTAAGAGCACTATAAGAGGACTAAGAAGTCTCAACTCCTGAAAAGAGCACACTTGACTACATTAGAACATACAGATTTGGATTTTATTATCAGGAAAATGTGTCTTTTTTCCTCATTTATTTATAGTCAGTCATTAATGTAGACTTACACACACAGAGAGAGAGAGAGAGAGAGAGAGAGAGAGAGAGAGAGAGAGAGAGAGAGAGAGGTTTGGTTTTAAGTTTATCCTGTGATTTTTTTATTTCCTTGCACAAAGCACTCATGAAACTCTTTTAGGTTGGTTTATGTGGCCTTTTTTGCTTTTTGGTTATGTCCTTTCTTCTAGAACTACAGATGCTACTGACTCAATTTGTGTATTTCTTGCTCCAAGATAGACAATCAGCCCTTTCTCCAAGGAGCCCTAGAATGGTGTTTAAAAACAATGATTTAGATACCAAGAATCCTGGTGACTGCTGGCATATCTTTGAATTTAGACTATGAGCAGATAAGTCTGATACATTTCCACCATGTTGTTTGTTTTTAAGAATTATCTGATGAGCTGGAGAAATGGCTCTGTGGTTAGGAGCACTGCCTGCTCTTCCACAAGTCCTGAGTTCAATTCCCATAGTGGCTTATAACTATCTATAATGGGATCTGATATCCTCTTCTGGTATGTAATTGAATATGCCAGATAGAGCACTCATATACATAAATATGTGAATAAAGACTGAAAAGAATTGTTAGTATTTGTATCTATCTGTGTGAGCATATGGCCTGTGTATGTGTGTTCCTCTAATCTTGTTCACCTATTCCTTTGAGGTGAGATCTCTCCCTGAATCTATGGCTTTCAATTTCTTAGCTAGGCTCTGTCTTCCTCAAAGTTGGAGTTATAGGTGGCTTGTTAAGTGGGTCCTGGGATCTGAACATTTCTCCTCATGATTGCACACCAAGCACTCTTAACCACAGACCCATCTCTCCAGGCCCTTATCATGTTTATTAATTATTTGTTTATAGCCCTGAGATAGCTACTTCATTAAGCCCCACCTCCTAGTGTAATTCCTCCTTGAACATGGACTGGAGTTACTAACATAATTCTTATGAAACTATAGCAAGTGCCAGAGGATGCTGATTTTAAGATAAGGTTTCAAAAAGATCTCAGCCTTGATCTTGCCTTGCCTACTCCTATCTCTCTTTTACTCACTCTGAGGGAAGCCAATGGCAAGGAGTTCTCTGGCAATAGGCTGCAATGTCCAATGTTCAGTCTGTGGCAGCCTACATCCTACTAAATGCCATGTGGCTTCAGCTTGGGAAAAAATCCTCTTGCTGAAGCCTTGAAATGACTGCAGCCACAGCGAACACCTCTATGCTACCTTTGTGAGATACCAAGACAGAAGCACACAGCTAAGCTCAGGGAAGCTGCCTGTGCACAGAGTGGGAGTTAATACATGCTTATTGTATTAGGCTTGAGACAATCTGTAGTATGCTGTAGGAAGTAACAGATGATGAATATAACTTTTCTTCCACGAGCTCATTGGTTCTTACATTTCAGTTTGGAATTTACTAATATATATGCATAAACCCCTAAAGGTGATTTGGAACAAATTGGTAATCAAATGGCAAATATTACAGGGCAATCCACTTGGGGATATTAGAAGAAAACAGACTTTGCTTTCTTTAGTATATTTGATCCTGGAAGGTTTTTCTTCCTAAATGGATTGTTCAGCTTTTTCTGAAAGAATCCTGAATAACTGAAAGGTTGTCTGCTATTTGGATGAAGAGAGGGAAATGAGTCAGCAGTTGCCTTGAAAAGGTCCTTTGACTTAAGGAGGCCAGGGAGATGGCTCAGTAAGTGAAGGTTGTTGCCACTGAATTTGACAGCCTGTATTCGATCCTGGGACCCTGTGGTGGTTTGAATATGCTTGGCCCAGGGAGTGGTACTATTACTAGATGTAGCCTTGTTGGAATAGGTGTGGCCTTGCTGGAGGAAGTGTGTCACTGTGGGGATAAGTTTTGAGAACCTCTTGATAGCTCCCTGGAAGCAGTCTTCTGACCGCTTTTGGATCAAGATCTAGAACTCTCAGCTACTCCAGCACCATGTCTGCCTGGATGCTGTCATGCTTTCTGTCATGATGATAATGGTTGGAACCTCTGAAATTGTAAGCCAGCCCAATTAGTTTCTTTTTTTTTAATAAGAGTTGCCTTGGTCATGGTGTCTCTTGGTCATGGTGATTTTTTTACCTCAATGGAAACCCAAAGACATGATCCTACACAAAATAAATAAATGTAGCAAAGACATTTTCCTTTTGACTTTCTGTGCCTCTCATCCCAATAGCTCAGAGAATCCTTGACATTCTAAGGTCAATTTCATTTTATCACAGAGACCCAAAAATGTCACCATGAAGGACAAAAACAGAAACTCCTTTTCTTATTATGATCTAGTGTTTAGTAAAACAGGAGACAGAATAATGACTACATTAACCCATCTCCATGTCAAGCTGAATGACAGTCCCATATGGTAATACAGATTAAGTTCTTTACATGGGGTCTCTTCTATCAATCAAGGTTCATTTCTTCTTGTGCTGCTTTTGCCTTAGCTTAACTGCCTCGCTGTAGGAAACGAGTCTCACCGGGCTCTTGATTAGAATCAAGGAAAACTTTCACAGTTAATTTTAATCTAAATATGACGAAGCATCACATACACCAAAGGAAAAAACATGATAGAAATACTACAGTATTTGTCAGCGGAGAGGGGCAGAGTCACAGTTCCATACTGCAGCAGGCTGAAGAGTTCCAGGACTCATGATGGTAAATGCAGAAAAGAATTTCAAGACTAGTTAGTGGGAAGTAGCGTTGGAGGTTTTATTAAAGCTATTTTAGGACTTGGGAGATGACTCAATGGGTAAACCACTTACCATGCAAGCTCAGACCTGAGTTTAGATCCTTATAACCCACTTAACCAGGTGTGCTAGTCTTTAGCCCAGTCCTTCCACCTGCGGGACAGGAGGCAGACAAGTGAGAACCTTACACCTGTGGGACAGGAGGCAGACACTAGAGAGCTTCCACCTGTGGGACAGGATCGCCCTTTGCCAGCTAGCCTGGGTCATGATCTGACACATAATAAAAGACCTTGTATCAAACAAGGTAGAAAGTATGAAGCAATACACCTAAGGTTGCCCTCTGACCTCCACATGCATTTATGACACCTGGACACACACACACACACACACACACACACACACACACACACACACACACACACACACACACACACACACACACACACACACACACACACACACACACACACACACACACACACACACTTGTTTTTAAGAAATATATATATATATGTGTGTGTGTGTGCATATATATATATCTGTGTGTGTGCATATATATATATATATATATATATATCTGTGTGAGTACATGACATACATCATTTTAAAAGGCATTTTTTCCTTTTTTCTTTTCTTTCTTTTTTTTTTAAAGACAGCCCCTGTCTGTCCTGGAACTCAGTCTGTAGACCAGGCTGGCCTCAAGCTCACAGAGATCTGCCTGCCTCTACCTCCCAAATGCTGGGATTAAAGGTGTGGGCCACCATCACCTGGTTAAAGGCATTTTGATAGACAGCACACTAAAGAGCATTGATGTGTGCTTCTCAGAGAGGAGTCACAGAATCTAAGTAAGAAACAGACAAGTGTTGGTATAGGCTCTTCAAGAGAGTTGCATCAGTCTTATGTTCACCATGTGTATCATTCGGATGGCTCTCTGTTTACATCTCATCATCCTCTGAGATTATAGTGTGGCTCCTAAGATGCTTTGGATGGACTTAGACTCTGATTAGGTTCAACTCCAAGGCACTAGACTTGCACAAGGAGTTTAGTACATTTAGAACTTCCCCTTCAAGTAAAGCTTCTGGTGAGATTTCTAGAAAATTACAGATTGATATCTGGAGAGAAGAAAAACCCCAAGCAGTTGTTAATTGTTCTGGAATTCTTGGCTTGCTGGTGGTGAGAGGCTTTAGCCAGATTCCAAGGTGAAGAGGATACCTTTTTATTCCTATCCAGGTTTCATAAAAGCCACCTTCAGCTATCAGTAGCCTACAGTACTGTTTCCTCTAGAGGCTCGTCCTTCTTCTGATTCGTTCAATTTTAAAAATGGTGTGTGTGTGTGTGTGTGTGTGTGTTCATAGACGTAAAAATACCATGGAACCCATGTGGAGATCAGAGGACAACTCTTTTATTTTTAAAAAGATCTTTCTTAAATTATTTATTTTCATTTCAAAAGTTGTCCCTCTTCCTCATCTTCCTTCCCCAAGTTCTTCACTCCCTCCGAGAGGGTGCTTCCCACCTGCCCATCCCCATTACCCCCGCTAGCACCTTCTTCCCTAGGGCATCAAGTTTCCACAGGATTAAATGCATCCTCTCCCACTGAGGCCACACAAGGCAGTCCTCTGCTACACATATGCCGAGGGCCACAAACCAGCCCATGTATGCTTTGTTTTTGTTTTTGTTTTTGTTGTTGTTGTTGTTGTTTTGCTTAGTTTCTGGGAGCTCTGAGGGGTCTGGTTGCAATCCCCTTCAGCTCCTTCAGTCCTTCCTCTAACTCTTCCCATTAAGTCATCTCCCAAGTCCTAAAATAGCTTTAATAAAACCTCCAATGCTACTTCCCACTAACTAGTCTTGAAATTCTTTTCTGCATTTACCATCATGAATCCTGGAACTCTTCAGCCTGCTGCAGTATGAACTGTGACTCTGCCCCTCTCTGTTGACAAATACTGTAGTATTTCTATCATGTTTTTTCCTTTGGTGTATGTGATGCTTCTTCGTATTTAGATTAAAATTAACTGTGAAAGTTTTCCTTGATTCTAACCAAGAACCCTGTGAGACTCGTTTCCTACAGCAAGGCAGTTAAGCTAAGGCCCCCGACCTTAATCCAATAGTTGACTCATTTGTCTCAGTCAGTTGCTGGTAAAGCTTCTCCGAGGAAGCCATGCCAGGCTCTTATCTGCACAAACAACATGGCCTCAGTAATAGTGTTAGGATTTGGTGTGCCACATGGGATGGATCCCAAGTTGGGTTGGTCACTGGGTGGTCTTTCTTTCAGTCCCTGCTCCATTTTATTCTTGCATTTTCTTTAGACAGGAACAACTATGGCTTAAAATTTTTGAGGATGAGCAGGTGGCCCCTCTGCCTCAACTGGGGGCCATGTCTGTCTACTGGAGGTGGTCTCTTTTGGTTCCATCTTCCCACTGTTGGGCATTTCGGCTAATGTCGTCCCCATTGAGTCCTGGCAACCTCTCAGATCCCAGGTCTCTGGGACTTTCTAGGGGTACCAGCTGTCCCCTAACACCCATTGCTGTATATTTCAATTCATTCTCCTGACCCTCTGGGTGTCCTCCCTTCTCTCCCCATACATGATCCTGCCTCCCCCATCCCTCTCCCACCAGGTTCCTCCCTTCCTCTGCCTCCCATGATTATTTTGTTTCCCTTCTAAGTGGGTTTCAGGCTTCCACACTTGGGCTTTTCTTCTCATTAAGCTTCCTACAGTCTGTGAGTTGTACCATGAGTATTCTGAACTTTTTGGCTAATATCTACTTATCAGTGAGTACACACCATGCATGTCCTTTTGGGTGTGAGTTAACCTCACTCAGGATGATGCTTTCTAGTTCCATCCATTTGCCTGAAAAATTCATGATGCAGAGGATAACCCTTAGGAGTCATTCTCTTCTGCCACCTTGTAGTATCTGGGGCTCAAATACAAGTCATCAGGTCTTTAAACGAATGCCTCTAGCCACTGAACCATCTCACTGGTCTCATGATTCTTTCAATTATTTTAAAGGAGTAGCTATTTAGTTTCATTTTTTTCTGTGTTCATGTAACCTTCTGGCTGGCGTTTGTCTTTGGTTTGGTTTGGTTGTTTGCCCAGTGCTTTAGTTTTTGCTGTTTGTTTGTTTTCTCTTGAAATGGGGTTCCATTTTTGTAGCCCATGCTGGCTTTACTATGCAACTGAGGATGAGCTTAAACTGATCATCCTGCCTTTACTTCTCCAGTTCTGGGATGCCAGGCATTTGCCACTGTGCTTGGTATATGTTGTACCTGCTTTCTACCTGCTAAATAAACATTCTACCACTTCCTTGAGTTAGATCCCATTCTGATTCTTCTGAAACTAACCTCTGATAAGTCACTCCATTCAGAAGTGTTTCAATGTACATCATTAAAGGACAGGAAGTCATTTTAAAGTATAGCTATAATACCATAATCAGCACTAAAACACTCACTTTGTTTTATTGTCTTTGTTGTTATTTTTTTTTTTTTTGAGACAGGGTCCTAGGTAGCCCCGACTAGCTTTGTATTTCTTGGTTCTCTTGCCTTCACTTCCCAGATACTTTGGTTACATGTAATCAAGCTAAGATCGATTTACTTATTAATATCGGATGATGTTCCAGCTTACCATGCTTGGCTTGGTTCAGTTTCCTCATTTGAGATAGGATCTCACTGCACTGTTCAGCTGAGTCTCGAGCTTTTGGTTCTCTTGCCCCAGCCTTTGAGATAGCTTTTGCCCACTTAGTTTAACTGGATAGGCTTCCAAAGAAAAGCCAGACATTGCATTTGTGACTATTTCTATTTCTCTATGATCTATTGTAATGTACAGACATTCCACTTTTCCCTTTTATTTATTTTGTTTCTGTTAAGAAACCCACTTTTGTTCTTTAGAATGTCTCACCTTCTGGTTATTGCTGGCTGCAGTGACATTTAAGAGATCTTTGTTTCCTTTCACTGTCTATAAGCTGGTGCTCACGTGGAAAGGGTGGATCTGATTCAGATTGGCAGGGTTCTATCATAAGTGGCAGGATGCCATCCCAGCAGAAAGCACATAATGATTTCCCGATTGTTTCTTAGGCATGGTTTCTCCATGTATAGCTCAGACACCGGCCACATCCTCATTCTCCAACCCAGAATGACCTTGAGCCTGTGGTTCCCTTGCTTCAGCTGCCTGGATGCTAGGATCATAGGCACCACCATGACTGCTTTGGTTTTGGTCCTTTTTGTTTTCTTTGTAATATTAACATTGGTTGTTGGTAATCATTACCTAAATCCAGGTCTCATTAAAGGTCCCAAATAGTGTTATTCAGTTATTCCTTTTTTTTTTAACCTAAATTGTTAAAAAAGAGACACAGCTAGAAGAAAACCAGGTTGAATTACTTCCTTCTTTCCTTCTTTTTTCTTTTGTTTTATTTCATTATGCTGGAGATGAAGCTCAGAGTCTTCCACATGATACAGAAATGTTCCACCACTGAGCTACATCCTTAGACAAATGTCTATTAATCTTAGGTAGCTGTCTTACCTAGGGTTTCTATTACTGCAGTGGAAACACCATGACCAAAAAGCAAGCTGCTGAAGGAAGGGTTTATTCGCCTTAAACTTCCATATAACTGTTCATTACCAAAGGAAGTCAGAACAGGAACTCACACAGGGCAGGAAGACCGAGGCAGGAGCTGATGCCGAGGCCACAGAGGAATGCTGAATACTGCCTTGCTTCCCATGACTGCCTCAGCCTGCTTTGTTACAGATGCCAGGTCCACTAGCTCAGGGATGGCACCACCCACAATGGGCTAGGCCCTCCCCATTAATCACTAAGGAAGAAAATGCCTTAAGGGCCAGCCTACAAGCCCACCTCCCCTCCAGACAGGGTTTCACCATCTAGCTGTGGTTGTTGTAGACCAGGCTGACCTTTAAACTCACAGAGATCCTTTTGCCTCCCAAGGGCTGGGATTAAATGCATACACCACCACTGCCTGGCCTACAACCCCATTGTATACACTTCAGACACACCAGAAGAGGGCATCGGATCCCATTACAGATGGTTGTGAGCTACCATGTGGTTGCTGGGATTGAACTCAGGACCCCTGGAAGAGCAGTCAGTGCTCTAACCACTGAGCCACCTCTCCAGCCCCAGAAGCATTTTCTTAATTAAGGTTCCCTCCTTTCAGATGACTCTAGTTTGTATCAAGTTGACATAAAACTATCCAGCACAACAGTTTACACTAATTATGGCACATTCGCCAGTTTTATGAGGTTATTTATTTGTGTGTTATGTGTTAGTGCATGTTATATGCACCAGGTATATACTTGGTCCCTTTGTGGATCAGAAGAGAGTGTCAGATCCACTGGAAATGGAGTTACAGACAATTGTGAGCGATTCTATGGGTGTTGGGATCTGAACTCTGGTTCTCCGCAAGAGCAGCAAGTGCTCTTAACTGCAGAGCCATCTCTCCACCCAACGTTGACTGGTTTTGTTACCTTTACACATAATTCTTACGAAAAAATGCAAGTTTTATGGTGATGTGACTCTCTCTCTCTTCCTCTCTCTCTCTCTCTCTGTCTCTCTCCTCTCTCTCTTCTCTCTCTCTCACTTTCTCTCTCCTCTCTCCTCTCTCTCCTCTCTCTCCTCTCTCTCTCCTCTCTCTCTCTCTCTCTCTCTCTCCTCTCTCTCTCCTCTCTCCCTCCCTCCCTCCCTCCCTCCCTCCCTCCCTCCCTCTGTAATGGTTCATTTTGATGAGAATCACAACTGTACTGAGACAAGCCCTGCACAGTAGTGCAGCAAATCTTTGGAAGTGTTGATGGCTCCAGAAATGATTAACTCATGAAGGTGTGAACCTAGATTGGACTCACCACTGGTTGCTGACCAGACTCTGTTAGTTATTTTTCTCCTTGCTGTGACCAAATTTTTAACCAGAAGCAACTTAAGAGAATAAAGACTCAGGGCTAGAGAGATGGCTCATTGGTTATGAGTTCTTCCAGAGGACCTGGGTTTAATTGCCAGCACCCATGTGATAGCTCACAACTGCCTGTAATTCCAGTTTCAGGGCATCTAACTCCCTCTTCTGACCTCACTGGGCACCAGGCACACATATATGCAGGTACACAGATATACATGTAGGCAAAACATCCATGTACACAATATAATAAAATAAATTAATAAAAATAGAACAAATGTTTATTTGAGCTTATGGTTTATGAGTGCAGTCTATTACGTGGAGTGCATGGCAGGCAGGGCATCTTATAGGTGGGTAGTGAAGCATGAGGCTGTTCATCTGTATCCTCTGTCAGGAAGCAGAGAGGGGCAGGAAGCCTGCTGAACCCTAAATGTGACACCTCTTCCTTCTCAGAGATCCATTTCCTCCAGCTTGCCCCTACATCCTAAGGCTTTATACCCTTCCATAACAACACTGACAACTGGGGGACATGTTCAAAAATAGTAGCCTGTAGGGGGCATTTTAGATCCAAAAGAAGAGATTCTTAATACGGTGGCATTATTGGAGGTGGTATGTTAATCTTGAGATTTGTGAAAGAAAAACAATTTTGAGTCAAGTTTGAAGCAAGCTTTAATGAAATACTGATTAGGATGGACTCTGGTAAGGTCCATTCTCTGGAATCCCAGCAAGGTGACAAGCCACAAGTCATATGGGCTTTTTAACGACAAAAACCATATGACCACCAAATTTTCCATGTGGCTTTGTTATTTTCCGAGAAGTATAGCTTACAAGGTCCCAGGAAGTCACCTGGTCCTTGGGCAGGTGGAGGGTGGGGTGGAAATGAAATGGTTGTTAGGGGTGTGCTCTTCCTACCTTGGCCTCTTATTTTCACTTTTCCTTCTTCGTGGCCACTATGCTCCTAGCTGTTCCGCTCTGACTTCCTGGCCATGCTAGGCTGAATGCTGAAATAGGCCAAAATGTTACCTGTGCTCAAGATCTGGGCTAGGTGTGTACAGGTCCCTGCCTGTAATGGAAAGGACTGAAATCAAGGCTCCCACAGAGTCATAGAAGTAATAAGGTAACTTTACCTAAAATCAAAGCAATTGTACAGCTCTGATACAACAAACATAGTTAAGATTGACACATAATGCCTGAGTGATGGTTTTCATGGTCTCCAAGTTACAGTCTGGGGTCTTTTTATGGGGCATAAAATAAGGAGGAGCTGGTTGCTAGGACCTGGTATAGTTGGGGTGGTTTTCTGTTTCAGTTGATAAGTATTATATTCATTTTTTACATGTCTCTTCATAATGCATGTTTAATCATGTGTACACCCAACTGGGTAGAGGCATAAGAGGTAAATAGGGGAATCTCCTAAAGGTCCATTTGAAGACACAGTTTGCTTTATTGTACCCTCATCCAAAAACAGTTAAGTCCAAACCAGTCTTTACATCCTTCGTTCCAACCCTGGGAATGTATGAAGTGTAGTTTTTGAATAAAAACTATCTAAATGTTATTGCTACTAGTGGCACAGGAACTTAGTTCAGAGAGGAGTGTATATGTAGCCATATATGTGTAGCCTCCTATGTGTAGAGAATTTGCCTAAGACCCTGCATTAGAAGCAGTAGAAGCTTCTACCAATAGAAGCACCCACACTCATACTCAGCCACATACACTCCCCAAGACACACCTCCCAACAACAAAGAAAATAAAACCAGGGGGACAGAGTCAGACAAAGGGAAGGAGAAGGAGACAGAGAGAGAGAGAGAGAGAGAGAGAGAGAGAGAGAGAGAGAGAGAGAGAGAGAGAATGGGAGAGAGACAGAGACAGAGAGAGAGAGAGTTTACAGGAAGACAGACAGGAGAGAAAGAATTGCATACATGATTTCACTTAATGCAAACTAATCACATACAAAAAGCATACTCATATCCCATTTCCAAGTAATGTTATTTTTGCTTTTGTTATACTTGTTTTTTAACTTTATGTGATGGACTACTGTCATGATCAGGGTGTTTTGTTTTGTTTTGTTTCAACTTGATACAAGCTGGAGTTATCTGGGAAACTCAACTGAGAAAATGCCTTTATCAAATTGGCCTATTGGCAAGTGGGGACATTTTCTCAATGAATGGTTGATGAGGGAGGGTCTAGCCTCTGTCAGCAGTGCCATCACTGAGCAGGTAGTCCTGGGAAGTATAAGAATAGTATAAGAAAATGTGGATTTGGCAAACAAGTAGCATTGCTCCATGTTCCCAGCTTAAGTTCCTGCCTACAGGTTCCTGCCCTGCTTGAGTTTCTGCCCTGACTTCCCAGGTGATGGAATACAACTATGAGGTGAAACAAACCCTTTCCTCCCAAGTTGCTGTCAGTCAAGGTGTTTATCACAGCAATAGAAACCCAAGGCAGCTCTCCCTTCTCACACCTTGTCCCACTCATTCCAACTGAGAAAGGTAAGCATATCTTTCTGTATTTTTAAGAATCTCATCATACATGGCGTCTGTACTCATGTATAAGATAGGATGGGGCTGGAGAGATGGTTAAGAGCAGTAACTGAAGAGTAATTAAGAGGACTGCTTTTTTCTTGCAGAGGACTTTTCCCAGCACCCACATAGCAGCCTGTATTTAACTCCAGTTCCTTGGGGATCCAGTGCCACCTTCTGACTTCGGCAGGCACCAGCCATACCCATGATGCCTGTACATATATGCAGGCAGAAATCTCACACACATAAAATAAAGATAAAACATTTTGCTACCATTTTTTGAATGACTAGTATATGCTTTTCTAGTATTACTTAAGACTGCACAATCTTACAAGGCCATTACTGCAACTCTAGACTTAATTTGTTTTTTGTTACTTTTATTTTTAATTACATTTCTTTTTTTGCTTTTTAGATTGATTTATTTAATGTGTATGGATCTTTTACCTGCATACATATCTGTGCATCACGTGCATGACTGGTGCTTGCAGAGGTCAGAAGATGGCAATAGAATTAGACCCCTGGAACTAAAGTACAGACAGTTGTGAGTCGAGCCTGGGTCTTCTGAAATAGCAGCAAGTGCTTCTCAATCACTGAGCCATATCCCAGGCAAGATCTTTGTAGCTCAGACTACCTTCAGGCTCAGTCTTCCTACCCGTTACCCTTGTCCTGGGACTATATGTTTACACTACTATCTGAAGTCTGACCCGTTTTTATTAGTGGCCCAAAGCCTGTAGGACTATCATGGTTTATTCAAATGATCTACTAATTCTTTCTTATTACTTTCTTATTGTTTTTATTAGTTTTTATGGTCCTCAAATTGAACCCCCATCTCATCTTGCAAGGAAGACAGTCTACCATTAAACCATGCCCTCTGAACATTCCATTAATTCTCCCTGAGGCAGTTCTTGCTATTTCTTGAACTTTCTGCATAGTCCAGGCTAGCTTAGAACTCACAATCCTTCTGCCTAGCCTTTCATATTAAATGGGGTTCCCTAAAGAAACAGAACTGATAGAATGTATACATCAAAGGGGGATCTATTAGAATGGCTTGCTGGATGTGGTCTGAGTAGTCTAACAATAGCTGTCTTGTGATGGAAAGTCTGAGAATCCAGTAGTTCTTTAGCCCACAAGGCTGGCTGACTCAGGCCCAAGTTGGTGCTGGAGTCCGGAAAGATTCTTGGAGAAGCCTTCAGTCTGTGTTGGAATCCTTATGCAGCTGGGCCTAATATTAGCTGCAGCAGGTCAGGTAGGCGAACTTGCTAGTGAGAGTGAGGAAAAGGCAGACAGAAAGCTTCTTCCATGTCCTTTTATGTGGGTGGCCAACAGAAGGTGTGGCCCAAGCCACAGTGAGTCACCCAGTCCAAATAATAACAATAACAAATAACCAATAATAAACAATCAGGAAATTCTCTCCCAGGAGCGCCGAGCAGCTTGGGCTTTAGCTGATTAGAAATGTAGTTGTGCTGATTGCCACAATTAGCCGAAACATATCCCTATGTGTATATTAAAAACATGCACTGCCATGCCAGTAACGCTCAATTACTGATAGGAGTTCAGTAGATTTAACTTTTGTTATGATGGCAGGTTGAGTGAGACGAGGCTCATATATTTGAGTGATTGATCCACAATTGGTGCAACTCTTTTGGGAAGGATTAGGAGATGTGTCCTTGGAGGAAGTGTATTGCCAGGGATGTTTTGAGAGTCTGAAAAGCCCACTTCAAGTCTAATCTCATGCTGCCTGCCTGAGGATCAAAACTGTAAACTCTCAGCTACTGCCCCACCATGCCTGCCTGGCTGCTGCCATGCTCCCCAGTATGATAGTTCTGGACTGACCCTCTGAAGCTAAGCAAGCACCCAAGGAAATACTTCCTCTTATAAGCTGCTCTCTTAGTTAGGGTTTTACTGCTGTGAAGAGACACCATGACCAAGGCAACTCTTATAAGGACAACATTTAGCTTAGAGGTTCATCAAGGCAGAAACATGGCAGCATCCAGGAAGGTGAAGAGAGCTGTGACGTGCCGCGCCTCAAAGATGGCTCTGGTTTCCGCCTTCCACCCTCCCAACGGTTAGCGCTCCTTGCAGTAAACAAGTCCTTATTTGGCTATGTCTGCCTGGCCCGCTAGCTTCCGCATAGTGACAGCCTATCTACATGACCCACATGGCTTGCTAGGACTGGCCAGTGCTAGCTATTTAAGTGTGGTGCAGGGCGTTCCCGGGAAGAGAGAGCCAGAAGAGAGAGTCAGAGAGAGAGTCAGGAGAGAGAGTCAGAAGAGATAGAGGTCAGAATATTGAATCAAGGTTTCTGAATAAAACTGCTTGAAGAAGATCTCCTGTGGTCGTGTCTTCCTTGCTGGTCGAGGTTGGGCGCGGCAGGAAGGCATGGTGCAGGTGTTGTTGAGAGTCCTATATCTTCATCTGAAGGCTGCTAGCAGAATACTGGCTTCCAGGCAGCTAGGGTGAGGGTCTTATAGGCCATGCCCACAGTGACACACCTACTCCAACAGGCCACACCTACTCCAACAGGCCACACCTACTCCAACAAGGCCACACCTTCTAATAGTGCCACTTCCTGGGCAGAGCACATACAATCCATCACAGTTGCTTTGGTCCTGGTGTCTCTTCACAGCAATATAAAAGTTGAGGAGAGCACATGGCTTTGTGCTCTTGGATAAGCATGAGGGAAACCAGCAATGTTAAGAGGTAGGTTCATCTCTTCAATGGAGGGAGTGTGTGAAGTGGTGGGCTAGAAGAGACGGTAAAGCATTTAAGAACCCTTTTATTCGAAAAATCTAAGCCTACAAATGTGTATACCTGTTTTCCACTGAATGGATGTTGCTAACAGCCCACTGAGCTGTGCTGTCTGTGGGGCCAGGCCGCATGTGAATCCACCAGACTCTTACTTAAGTTTATCACCGTGCCTAGATAGATTTTTTTTTTAAAAAATTATTTTTATTTTATGTGTATTCCATGTTTTTGCCACATTTGTACAGGTGCACTTGGAGGCCAAAAGAAGGTGTCAGATCTGGAGCTGAACTTACAGGTAAGCTGCAAACGTAGGTACCAGGAACCAGACTTAGTTCCTCTGTTATACTCTTAACTGCTGAGCCATCTTTTGGTTCTTTTTTTTTTTTTCAGAGCTGGGGACCGAACCCAGGGCCTTGGGCTTCCTAGGCAAGCGCTCTACCACTGAACTAAATCCCCAACCCCTGCTGAGCCATCTTTAAATATGTATTTGTCTTTCTTTCTATCTTTCTTTCTCTGAAGTGCTGTAATATAATGTATATACCACCACACCTGGCTAAAGATTCCTTATGATGATGATGATGATGATGATGATGATGATGATGAGATTAATGATTGATGTAATGATGATGACTTTATAATAATAATAATAATAATAATAATAATAATAATAATAATAATGTTACATGTGTGTCTGTGTGAGTACTCATACATGCCTGTGAGGATCTGAAAAAGCAACAAGAGGCTCGTTGAAGTTCCCTGGGGCTGGATTTACCGGCTGTTTTGAGTCACCTAATGTAAGTGCTCTTTACTACTGATCCATCTCGCCAGCCCCAGAATCTTTAGAGTCTTCGGGTCACAATTGCTGAGTCAAAGTGTACTATTTTCTGGAATAGATTTTGTTTGAGTGCTCTTTACAATACTGTGCTAATTTGCACCTCCATAGAAGTGAATGAGAGTCTTTGTCCTGCTCACCATCCCTGCTGTCCTCATGGTGGGATTCATGCCTTGCCAGGGTCCTCAGATCCAAGGGGTTGTTCTTACTTTTACATTAAATTGTATTTCCCAATAGAAGTGAGTTTGCCTCCCTTTTCAGGGTTTCTAGCTACATCTTCTTCCTTCCTTCCTTCCTTCCTTCCTTCCTTCCTTCTTCCTTCCTTCCTTCCTTCCTTCCTTCCTTCCTTCCTTCCTTCCTTCCTCCTTCCTTCCTTCTTCCTCTCTCTCTCTCTCTCTCTCTCTCTCTCTCTCTCTCTCAGTTTTCATTTTGTGGTAAATAATATAGGGTGTTTTATTCCGTTTTTGTCTCTATCAGTAACATTCCAGGTTATGGCCAAATATATTATCTACTGACACAATTTATGTATTTTAAAGCATTTTACTAGCATATATCAATTATACATAGAATGGATTGCACTATATTTTTTTTTAAGATTTACTTATTTATTATATGTGAGTACACTGTAGCTGTCTTCAGACACAGCAGAAGAGGACATCAGATCTCATTACAGATGGTTGTGAGCCACCATGTGGTTGCTGGGATTTGAACTCAGGACCTCTGGAAGAGCAGTCAGTGCTCTTAACCACTGAGCCATCTCTCCAGCCCTGCACTATATTTTCATCATGAATATAAAGTATTTGACACATTCATCCTTCATCACCCTCTCTGGCCCTCCTCCTGTTATGATGATCTCCTTCCTCTACCCAATATTTTATCTTCCTCCCTCCTTCTCTCCTTCCTCTCTTCTTCCTTCCTTCCTTCCTTCCTTCCTTCCTCCCTTCCTTCCTTCCTTTTGTGAACCAATGAGTTTAATTGAGTTAAGCAAATTATCATAGACAACTTGCAGTGCTCTGAAAAACATGCCTTTCCTTCCCCCAGCCTTTGGATCCTTCAAAAGGAATGCAGCCATGAGCCTTGCCCCACTTAGGCACCTTTTAGATGTTTTTATTTTGGTGCATGGTGAGCTAATTCAATAGGTTAAGATGCTTGCTGCCAAACCTAGTGTCATGGATTTGATTCCTGGGCCCCATGTGGTAGAAAGAGAAGACTAACTCCCATAGACATGCTGTGACATGTGACCTGCTCACATTTAAGTGCATGTGCACACACATGATTAAATAGCAATAAATAGGGTTGTTGTTGTACTGCTGAGGAAGGGACTCAAATATGCTAGGGAAGTCCTTTACCACTGAGCTGTACCATACCACCTAAATTGGAGATATATATATATATATATATATATATATATATATATATATATATATGGTCAGAAACAGGGGTAAAAAACAGAGGAGGATGCATATATTAAAAGATTAAGGCATGTGTGTGGATATCAGAAAACAACTTGAAGGAGCCTGTACTCTCCTTCCACCATGTGGATTCCCGGAACTGAACTCAGGCTATCAGTGTCTTGGGGGAAAATGCCTTTACACTCTGCTCCCCTCTGGCCCTGGTTGAAACCCTGAACTTCCTGCTTCCATCTCCTTACTTGTAGGATTGCAGGTGTGCACTACCACATATAGCAAAACTGTGTTCTTCCCCTCAGTGTGTGTGTGTGTGTGTGTGTGTGTGTGTGTGTGTGTGGAGAGAGAGAGAGAGAGAGAGAGAGAACTGTGAGAAGTAATTCAGAGACACGAGACAGAGACAGAGAGAGGAATTCTATGCAGAGACAGAGATTGTCAGAGACAGAGACAGAGACAGAGACAGAGAGTTAGTTGAGGGGAGACATACCACCACAGTGTGTGTCGTATGTCAGAGGACATGGCAGTGGAAATCAGTTCTCTCCTTCCTTTATGTGGTGCAGTGATTTGAATGTGAAATGTCCACCGTATTTAGACATCTAGTTCCTGGTTGGGGATGCTGAGGAACTTTTAAGAGAAAGTTCTGGGGAAAGGCTTTTGATGTTTTATAGCCTACCCTTTCTTTGGTGTTTTTTGTCAACTTGCCACAAGCTTGAGTGATTTGGGAAGGACTCTCAACTGAGAAAATGCTTCCATAAGATTACCTGTACACAAGTCTGTTGGGCATTTTCTTGATTAATGATTGATATGGGATGGCCCAGTCCATTATGGGCGGTGGCACCTCTGGGCAGGTGGTCCGGGGTTGTGTAAGGAAGCAGGCTGAGGAACCAGTAAGCAGTGTGCCCCATGACCTTTGCTTCAGTTCCTGCTTCCTGAGATGATGAAATGTATATGGAACTATACACTGAAGTAAACCTTTTCCTCCCCAAGTTGCTTTTGGTCATTTTTTTTAAATCACAGCAAAGAATGTCTAAGACAGAAATTGGTGCCAGGAGTAGAACATTGATGTGGCAAAGCTGAGCATGTGTTTTCAGGAGGAATATTGAAGGACTTTGGAACTTTGCACTAGAAAAGCCATGGAGTGCTCAGAGCTTAATGAGCTGTGGTTGTGCGAACTTTGAAGAGTAATTTTGTCAAAGGAGGCCTGGCTTGTGAAGTTTAAAAGAGGAGCAAAGTCACTCACTATCAGGGCTATTTATGTGTTATTTTGAATTAAGAATACGTACTTCTAGTCACTGGGAAATGAAAAATTGGCTGTGATTAACAAGAGACCAAAATCATGAAAACAAACCTGCTTTCCTAGGACAGTTGATACTGGTCAGCTAGGACTGAAGAATCAGCTGCCATTAAAAAGAGACCAGCATCATTATGGCAAAAGCCTCTGAGAAGTGCTTCCTCAGGGCCACCACACAGAAGCTGTGGTATGGAGGGAGCCAAAGCTGTACCTCATGCTGGCAGCAAATGGGAATGTGTAGGAGTTACCCAACAGTGCTGGTCTTGA
Source organism: Rattus rattus (assembly GCF_011064425.1). Taxonomy (NCBI): domain Eukaryota; kingdom Metazoa; phylum Chordata; class Mammalia; order Rodentia; family Muridae; genus Rattus; species Rattus rattus. The sequence continues at coordinate 134,824,170 of NC_046156.1, forward strand.
CGGCATGACAGAGCCACAGAAAGAAGCTGAGGCTTTGACACTGTGCGGCAGGTACGGCATCTCTGAAGAGAGTTGAGGAGAGGACATCAGTGAAGGTGCAGCCTCAGTTGCAGTAAAAGCCTCTGTATTGAACACATCATAGAGGTGTGGCACCATGAGGCAAGGTCAGAGTCCCCAAACAGAGCTAGGAGAAGCTCGTGATAAATGTGCCTCCCATTTGCAGTGGAGACAGCAGACTTTTGGAGAGGTCAGTATAATGCGACGACCACTGAGGAGAGCAGCTGCTTTAGAATGGAGCAGGCCTGAGCCTCCGAGACAAACTGTGTGTACAGTATGTAGCAGAGCCAGAGACACAGAACTGCCTGAGCCCTTTGGAGGCCAGAGGATCCTGAGTAGGCTCCAGAAGTTTCTCACTGACCTCTTACTCTGTCCGACTTCGGTTTTGCTTAGGTTTGATTGTGACTATGCCCTGGTCATTCCCTCTTGGATTAGGAAGGCATTTAACTTATTTTGACTTTTATAGGAACCTAGTTATGAACTTTTGGATTTTTTTTTTTTAGAGAAACTTCGGAGTTTTAGAAACATTGGAGTTTTAGACAGATTTTGAACATTTAAAAGAGAGTCCACACGTTCAGTGTTTGACTTTTTAAAGACTGTAGCGATTTTAAATTGGAATGTTTTATATATGATATTAATATATGAGATCTGGGGGATACGCAAGAAAGGAAAGGTTACTGTTTAATAGTGTTGTATTGGTGTGTAACATTAACAAGTGGTTAATTATCCGTGTTTTTTTTTCAATTTGATATAAGATAGAGTCACTTGGGATGGACACTCAATTGAGAAAAATGCCTCCATAAAATTGGCCTGTATGAAATTATGTTTAGGCATTTTCTTGATTAATGATTGATGTAGAATGTCCCAGCTACTACATGGGCAATGCCTCCTCTGGGTAGGTGGTCCTGGATTTTACAACAAGGTAGGCTAAGCAAGCCACGATGAGCAAGCCAATTAGCAGTGTTCCTGCTTTGAGTTCCTTTGATGATGGACTGTCCTGTAGCTTTGTAAGCGGAAATAAACATTTCCAAGTCACCTTTTGTCACAGTGTTTCATCACAGCCATAGAAACCCTAGTTTAAATGCTGTGCATAGACAAAATGGGATCTGTCTGCTCCAGACTGCCAGGTGAGCCCTAAGCAATGGCTGTTGTGTCTAACCTATCTTGATAGACTGTATCCCTCTGTGACTCAAACTGAAATAACCCTATTCTCCTCTAAGTTGCTTGTGCTCACTGAATGTCATCACAGCAAGAGGAAAGTAACTAATCCACGTTCCAGGGATCAGGTGCAGAACAGGCTTGCATTGTCAGGGGGCAGGCTGCGACAGTCTTAGCCCACATTGGTGTAGCACTCACTAATAGGCAAGGATACCATCTAACTCCCAATAGTTCTGTCTTTGGCCCAGCCCAAGAGTTTTTTTTTAACCTTTTTAAGACAGGGTTTCTCTTATAGACCTGGCTGTCCTGGATCTTATTTTGTAGACCAGGCTGGCCACAAACTCAGAAGTCAGTTTGCCTCTGCCTCTTGGGTGCAAAAAACATTTTTTTAAAAAGCAAGCCAATGTGTCTTTTTTTTTTTTTTTAAAGTTCCCTGTATTGTTTAAATCACCTGACCCCTGTGCCTCATGTCTAGGTTGTATGTTGTTGTCCTTAAGGGCCAGGCATGGTGAAGCATGCCTATAATTTTAGCACTTATGAGGCTGTGGCAAGAATATCACAAGTTTGAGGCCAGTCTAAGCTATCCAGTGAAAATAAAGATTATATGAAGATTTGAGTTTTAATTCACCTAGAAGTTTTTGGGAAAAGGATGTATATATTTAAATCTATTTCCATTTATATGGCCAGCTTCTATGTATCTTTATTTCTCATGATTTAACAATTTATATTTGTGTGCTTTAAATATATATGACAATACATAGAACTTAAGACTAGAATTTGTGAGTGAATACATATTTCAGAGCTATGGGCTCAATTTTTTTTTAACTTGTATTTTAGAGACAGGGTCTCCTGTGGCCCAGATTGGCCTCAAACCTACCACATAGCGGAGGATGGCCTTGAACTCCCGATCCTCCTGACTCAATTTACCAAGTCCTAAGAAAATGAAAAGGGTTGTTTAACATGTAAGAAAGAAAGCAGGGAAGCAACCCAAGGCACAGTTGCCTTAATAAAATAATCAAGCAAAACAACAACAAAAAATTACTTTGGAGTAAATTTAACCACAGTTAAACTTTTTCAAAAAAGAAACTGAAGAAGACCCATTCATCACCATGCTCATGGATTGGAAGAATGAACATTGTGAAAATGGCTATTTTACAAAATTAAGTGTAACCCCATCAAAATTCCAAAGCTCTCTGGTTAGAGGGCTCAGCGGGGAAACATGTTTCTTGTGAAGACTACACAGCTAACTTGATTCTTGCAATAAGCATGGAAGCGTGCACACACACACACACACACACACACACACACACAGAGCCATTTGTCACATAAATTGAAAAGTAATATTAAAATTTATTTGGAAGCCCAAAAGAAACCATAGAATGAAACTAATCTTGAGCAAAAAGAATTATGTCAGGGGCATCATCACACCTGATTCTGAGTTACAGTATGGAACACAGTAACCGAAACAGCTTGGTATTAGAAAAACAAGCAAACATCCCCCACCCCCAAAGACCCCCAAACCATCCCTGCTTAAAAAGAACATCCAAAAAACAAGAAACAAAACAAGCATTCAGATAGATTGAGCAAGAATACATGATCCAGATATAAACCAGCGCAGCTATAACCACCTGACTTTGGTAAAACAAAACAAAACATACATTGGAGAAAAGTCAGCCTGCTTAACCAGTAGTGCTAGAAAAATCAGATGGTTTGTATTTGCTTGGCCCCGGGAATGACACTATTAGAAGGTGTGGCCTTGTTGGAGTAGATGTGTCACTGTGGGTGTGGGCTTTAAGACCCTCATCCTAGCTTCCTGGAAGCCAGTGTTCTGCTAGCAGCCTTCACATGAAGATGTAGAGCTTTCAACAGCACCTGCACCATGCCTGCCTAGGCACTGCCATGCTCCTGCCTGGTTGATAATAGACTGAACCTCTGAACCTGTAAGCCAACTCCTTACAGTTGGAGTTGGGGATGGCATTGTCCAGCATCAGTGGGAAGAAAAGCCCTTGGTCCTGTGATGACTTGTTTCCCCAATGTCAGGTAATGCCAGGGTGTTGAGGTTGGAGTGGGTGGGAATGAGAGCATCCTCATAGAGACAGGGGGAGGGGGAGGGAGTAAGGGAGAGGTGGGAAAGGAGATAACATTTGAAATGTAAATACATAAAATATCCAAGAAAAATAAAATTATTTTTTTTAAAAACACACACATGTATTTTGTGCCAGCAGCAATGTCCCATCTGTTTTTGCTAATTAAAAAAAAGTTGCCTTGGTCATGGTATCTGTTCACAGCAGTAAATCCCTAACTAAGATAGATATGCACATATAAAAGCATGAAACTATTTATCTTTCATACAGCGTAAAAATCAACTCTGAACAGATGAAGTTGATTCAAGACTTTGAAACTGTCAGAGGAAAAGGTAAGCAAAAAGACATCCAGACATAAGCATAGGCAAGGGCTTTCTAATAGGGTCCCAGTTGCTCAGGACATAATTCCAGTAACTGACAAATGGGAGCTCATGAGAGTGAAAGGCTCCTATGCTGCAAAGGAAATTCTTAATAAAGAACACCCCACAGAATAGGATAACATCTTTGCCAGCTATACATCTGCCAGAGGATTAATATCCAGACTATACAATGAACTAAAAAAAAACCTGAACAAGAACAGCTCACAATTACTTACTAAATGGGCAAATGGAAATGAGCAGTCTACAAAATGAAATACAGGAGAGACCTGAACAACAACATGTGAGAAGTGTAAATCAAAACAAATCTGAGATTCTATTGTACTCCAATTAGAAGGGCAGAAAACTAATCCTGGCAAGGATGTGGATGAAAGGGAACTCTTTTTTTTTTTTTTTTTTGCCCCGGAGCTGAGGACCGAATCCAGGGCCTTGCTCTTCCTAGGCAAGTGCTCTACCACTGAGCTAAATCCCCAACCCCGAAAGGGAACTCTTATTCACAGCTGTTGACCTGTAAACTAGCCTGGCATCCATGGAAATCGGTATGGAAGTTTCCAATAAACTATAAATCAATTGAATATATAATCCAAGCTATGCTGTTCCTGTGTATTTAGCTGAAGGACACCAAGATAACCTATCTAAGAGACATTCGCACATTACTATTTAATATACCACTGTCCGTGATTGCTAAACGATGTCGCCAAGTCACCCGGATGAAGAAATTGTTGCATGCACATACAGTGGAATCTTTTCAGCCATAAAGGATAAAGTTATATTGTTTGTAGAAAAACACATAACTGGGAATGATCATCTTACATTAATTAAGCCAGTGTCAGAAAGGTAAATATCATATTTTCTTTGATTTGTGGTTCCTATGGCTGCTGGCTAGTCTTGTGTCAACTTGTCAAACACACTAATAGAGTTATCTGAAAGCAAGAGACCTTAATTGAGAAACATGCCTCCATAAGACTCGGCTGTAAGGCATTTCCTTAATTAGTCATTGATGGGGGCGGGCCCAGCCCATTGTGGGTGGTTCCACCTTCGGGCTAGTGGTCCTTGTTTAAAAGAAAGCAGGCTGAGTAACCAGCACCCCTCCACAGTCTCTGTATCAGCTCTTTCCTCTGGGATCCTCCCTGTTTGAGTTCCTGTCCTGTTTTCCTATAATAATGAAAATCCTTCCCTCCCAAACTTGCTTTTTGGTCATGGTGTTTCACTGCAGCAATAGAGACCCAAAGACACCAGATTTTATATAATCACATAAAATCATGAATGCATACAGGACATGAGAGTAGAAGTGAAATTGTTTGGGGGAGCAAGCAGGATAATGGGGAGGGGTAACAAAAAGAGACAGAGGAAATGGATGGAAGGGTAATATAATCTGTACCTGTAAGAAAACCAAAAACAAGATTAAAAATTTCAAAAATGAAAAAGGATTATCCAATCGTAAAATGCCAGAAGCTGCTGCTCTTCGAGCACTGTGACTCTGAGGGCTGCTTTTCCTTCACTTTGAACCATAGCTAAGCCTGTCTCTGGCACGGTGTTGGTATTCAAAAGACAATTGTTAAATAAAACTACCAGGATCTGAATACTGTCTTAAGCAACAGCAGTTAAGAAACTTTATATTCCAGCCTACCCTGTGGCAAGATATCTAAGACCCAAGCGAGGAGTCATCAAGGTAGGTAGCACAACTTCTTAGGTGTCAAGTTCAGACACTTTTAAACCAGGAATGTGAATTCATAAACACTTAAAAGACTCCCTGAGGCTTGTAATCCATTCACAGGAGTTTAGGAAGCACTAATTAACTTTTTGTTAAGGCTTCCTTTGCCTTTTCGTTTCAAGCCATCTTTTCTTGGTAATGGCATTTTGCAGAAAGCTTAGACTCTGCAGAGCTTTAATGGCGTAAGTGTGAATACATTCAGTTTCAGATGGTGAACTTCCAATATCTAATGACTTTGTGAAACATATTTTCACCGACAAGCTCAAACAAACTATCATTAGTTACTAATTCTGAGAATGCTATGTGTCTTTTCCTAAGGTGCAGATTAACATTAGCAAAAATAATGAATTTACCTTTCTGGGTTACTGAGTCATCTTTTATTAGAATGTTGGGCAATTCTTCACTTACTCAACCAGATAGGTTGTGTTTGACTGGATATGCCCCTTGGACTTAGTGTATTGACTTTTTTTACCCCCCTGCTTTCTACATTCACTGTTTTTAATTTAGGCTCAATGTTCTCCTACCACCAATCCCTTTCTTGGCTTTGTGAATAAAGTACACAGACTTGTTTTTGCCCGTAGGTAAGATACTATTTTGCTCTTGTTTTCATTTTGGGTGTATAATAATAAGATAAGGGAACAAGGGAACATTAAGAAACTCAAGAGATGGACTTTTTTTAAGTTTCTTCGAAGTTCCAGTTAGCCTAAACTGGGTTTGAATTTGAAATGATCTACCTTCAGCCTTTAACCTACTTAGTGATCAGATTTCGTCCTGGCGATCTGGGTTTATAAATCCACTTACAAAATATTGGAGATAATAGCGTAGAGTACAGTTGGTATAATGTCTTCCACACTCTTTCCAAGTTAAAGTCCTTTCTTTCTTTTTTAAAATTTATTTATTTATATGAGCACTGTCACTTTCTTCAGACGCACCGAAGAAATCAGCTCCTGTTACAGATGTTTCTGAGCCACCATGGGAATTCAGGACCACTTGGAAGTGCAGTCAGTGCTATTTACTAACCGCTGAGCCATCTCATCAGCCCTAAAGCCCTTTCAAATTCCTTCCAACAAGAGTAACAACAGAAGCTCTGAAACTTTAATATGTGAGCAACACGTCAGAATCAGATTGTAAAGAGAAAATCAAAGAATGTGATGGAAGCATTTTCAGAATAGCCTGTGAGATTTGGATTACAATACCAGAAATAATTTGGAAAGGAAAACATATCCAGAGCAACTCCTCAGTAACTACTATCGATAAAACAAGTATGTCTTTACTTTGATAAATAGAAAGCATCATTAACAAAACTTCATGATGAACTGGAGAAACTTCTCTGAACAGAAGTCCCTTACAAGAAAAAAGACAAAATTCTTTCCAATGTCAAGTCACTTCAACCAACTCAGTAAAAGCACTTCGCATCTGTAGCTTTGCTAGAAAGCGGCACTGACAAGAAATGAACGAAATCCAGAGACATTAGAGTGCCGACGTTCATAGTAAAAACTCAAAGAAAACGTCTGAAGATTCTGGGTAAACACTCACAGATGCGGATGAAGGGTTACAGGTTGTTTTATTAGACCTGGGAAACTAGCTGACGGTGGACTGTTGTGTTTGAATTTCTGAACACAGAAGAAGCTTTTCCTGCCGCGGGAACCCTGGGAATTGTAGTCGCGGAATCGCGACGGATATAAATTTGTTTAGCACTCTCTGGACGGCGAGCCCTTGGGTCCAATTCAGTGTTCTGGGTCCTCATAGGTCCCGTCTAGTTCACCAATGAGCGACCAGGTTTGAAAATATCCCTTCTCTGATTGGTTGTCTTTCCTCACGTTGCTTCATTCTCAGCCAATGGGTTGATAAAGCCAGCAGAGGTGACAGGGTCACCGCGGAGCCTTCAGCAGCTCCGCCGCCAGCGACTCAGCCCTGTGGTTCTTTGAGTCAGGCCGCGGGTCAGGGTTTTCGCCGCCGGTCGTCCGCCGTGGTGGGTGCGGCTCTGATGCTGCGGCAGGCTCCGGACGCCCGGAGCTCTGGAGGGTACGTAGCCTGGGCCGAGGTGGGGCCGAGGGGCCGCTGCTGCGCGGGCTCTCCACCGCGCCCGCCTCCTGCCGGCATCCCGCGGGCTGCCTCTGCAGGCTCCGGACGCTTGCTCTTCTCCCCGCCTCCTATTTTGACCAGCCAGCCGGCCCTAATCATAGCGGCTGTCCACGTCTCGGTATTCTTTCTGTAAACCCGGAATGGCTGCTACTCTCTGCGCGCAGGCCTTCATTCAAGAGAAACCCGAGTCCACAGGTGGTGGGCATTTGTGCAGTTAGCGTCTCCTTTCGTGATTCTATCTCTCCAGCGCTTGTAATAGAAGTTTCCCACTGGGTTAGGAGTTCTGTGCTTGCATAGTACTTGCCAGACATTTTACTGTCTTGCATTCTTATTTTCTTTCACTCCGATATGCGCTCAAGACCTGAAGAAACTGAGGCTTGGAGACGGTAACTCAATTCCAGAAGAGTTAACAGTTAGTTAATCGCAAGGAGAAGCCAGATCGGGTCTCAGGGCAGATCTCTCTTAGTTCTCAGATGGTGGTGGTTGCTTTTCAACCTCATTTAATCACTAAGGATTTAGGCTAAGTGTGTACCCGCCGCAGCTCTTAGCACGTGAGAACTAAATACTTTTATTAAGTGGTGATTCTAAGCTAAAAGAAGAGGAATACCTTTCTGACATCTGCCCAAACATAAAATGTCCCGCGTGTCTCTAACTCCGTGCTTCAAGGACTTCCTGCCTGATAACGGTATAGTCCTCATCTGGAAGCTGGTTGGACATCTCAGATTCCCAGACCTTGTTGTACCTACTGGGCTTGAACTTGCTTTTTATCCAGGTCTCTTAGGTGATCGCAGTGCTCCTTAAAGTTTGAATAGGGTTGTATTTGTCCACATAGAACCAAGGAAGAGAAAATAAGGGCCATGATGGTGTACGTTTTTAATCCCAGCATTTGGGAGGGATTGGCCAGCAGATCTCTCTTAGTTCCAGGCTCATCACGGCTACATAGGTCAGCCAGAGCTAAGTAAGGAGAAATAAGAGTAAAGGCATACATTCTATGCACTGTGACCTCTAGTCACAAGAACAAAATTTTTATTTCACAGTTTTGTCATTTGTAAGAGTGGTGGTTTCCTTTTCAGAAAATGAATGTGTCTCGTGAGAGTTTTAACTTAGCATTCCCAAATCTTAAAGTAGGTATCAGTATTAACAGTTTCAAACTTGTCTTGTAATCGTGTAATTGACATCAGGTGCTGGTTTTAGAAGTAAAAGCAAATTAAGACAAAGGGAATGCTAATTTACTGCTGACAGTCAGGTTAAAAGAACCTTGTGTTCTATATTTATGTTTGCCACAGGCTAGCCCCCGTATGTAAGCCCCACCCCCAGTTTCTTATATTTGTCATGAAGACCTTCCAGTTAGTTTATTTTTGGAAGGAAGGGGTAGAGTTGCTACTGCTCCCAGTTTTTCCAGTTTATTCATTTGGTTATTTGATGATAAAGCTGAAACAAACTGCCGGATTCACGTATCCCAATTCTCAATAATTAAAGATAGTGTTTCGGAGAGTTTTAGTTTTCAGTGTTTTGATAATTTAAAAAATGTAATTTCTATGATTGTTTTGACTGCATATATGTCTGCACCGTGTGAATGCCTGGTGCCAGAAGAGGGCATCGGATCCCCTGGAACTGGAGTTAGATTGGAAGCTGCTTTCTGGGTGCTGGGAGTTGGAGCTGGTCTTCCGGAAGGTCAGCCAGTGTTTCTAACTGCCCAGCCATCTCTTTAGCCCTGCTTCAGTGCCGTGTTTAGAGGCATTGGTTTAGACACCAGTGTAAAGTTTCAGGCTCTTGCTTGCACCACAAATTATTTGCTATGCATAGATCTTGGGTCTAGCCTCCAAAAACACCTACTGATGATTTGGATAGGCCCAAGGAAATTGTACTGATTGATGCTGTGTGGCTTCATGCTTCTCGACGTTAGTGCTTTTGATGGAAAATACAACTTACAAACAGACGAACAAGCACATTTGTGTTTGTGCTAATGTGGTATTCATCACCGAAAGGAAAGGGTTTTTTAATTTGTTTTAATCTTCATTGTGGTTCTTTAGCTAGTATAAATGTGCCCAGGTCAGCATTTCAGGTTATTTGAAGTTATTTGTCCCTCTTTGTGCTGTGTGCACTTGTGTGTGTGCACACACGCACACTTGTGTATGTATCTGTGTGTATGAATGCCTGTGGAAGTTTGAGGTCAGCTTTGAGTATCTTCCTCCATCTCTTTCTGAAACCTTATTTTTTGAGGCAGGGTCCTTGCAGAACCTGGAGGAGCTAAGCTGGCTGATCTGTGAGTTCCAGAGCTCTACCTGCCTCTGTAGCCCAAGCACTGGAATTACCGGGTGTGCACCACTGTGCTTGGTTTTGTTGTTTTACACTGGCACTTGGGATTCAAATGCAGGTCCTTGTGCTTGCTCAGTCAGTACTCAGTCTTCTCCACAATGGTCAGTATGCATGTGTGCACATAGGGTGCATGTCTGTGCACATTTGTGGAGGCCAAGGGTCTACACTAGCATACAAAGTAATTGATTCCACGATGGCATCTTTATATACATACATACATATATGTCATTGTATATTAATTCCTTTCCTCCATTTATTTTGATGTCTGCTAAATTTGGAATAGAGAAAGTGTGGAGTAAACCCTGCAGTAATCACATATAACTATTTTTCCATCCTGTGAAGGAAAATTTTCTCTTAAAACAATCTAAGTTGATAGTGAACACAAAGCTACAAAGAATATTCAGTACATAAATTGCACTTCAAGTTTCATTTTTAAAAAGATTAATTTTTAATTATGTGTATTTGCATACATGCCCATGGAGGCCAGAAGAGGGTATCAGATACCCTGGAAATGGAGTTATGGATGGTTGTAAACAACAAACATGCCTGTTTAGAGCTGTACCTGGGTCTTCTGCAAGAGCAGTTTGTGCTTTTAACCACTCAGCCATCTCTTCATCTCCAAGTTCTACCTTTTGAGTTAGGCAGTGGTAAACTCATCTGTCATCCTGTCACTCTAGAAAGCAGATAGAGAATGTGTCTGTCCTTGTCCCAGTGTCCTGCCTTTTGCCCCTTCTCCTGTTTTTCTCGTATTGTATGTGTATATGGCACTAGGGAATAAGGTTATGGCATTTCATCCCCAGGCCAGTTTCTATCTTCCTCACCCCAACATAACTCTCTTATAAAGTCATCTATTGTGACAGGCATGAGCATGTACTCAGGTAATCGCAGTACTCGGGGAACTTTAGCAGGAGGGTTCCTACAAGTTTGAGGCTACCTTAGGTTGTACAGTGAGACCTTGACTCAAAAGATAAATAAATATTGGTTATGTGAACTCAGCAATCTGCTAAAACATTGATTATTTGAAAAGTTCAGACTACATAGTCAAAAAGTGGTGTCTGTAACCTGATGCCATCAAGATATTAAAATAAAATGAACCTTTGACATTGAATAGCCTTGCTTTGAAGTTTTATGTAAAACCTGCAGTTTGGGCAAATCTGAGACCGCCTGCCTGCTTTTCTTATCTTGTTTAAAAGGTGTAGTTGCTGTGACATTTGACCACAACTCTCCTTGCTTTGGTTGTTGAGTTTCTGTCATTGCCTGATATTCCTGACTCTTCCCTGGGTAGACGCTAGTTTGAGTTCTTATGAGTAGGGTTTGAGGACTGGAAGTTTTAAGATATTTTGACTGCAGGCCATTTTAAAGGTACAGGAAAATTATATATAGCATTTAAGGGATAATCTCCATTGAGTAGTTATGGAAGGATGACAGATAAAAACAGACTGCTACAGCGTCAAAGCCTGGACACCGAAAAAACCAGTGTTTGCTGTGTTGGGCTTTGTTGTGGTGAGTGTGTGTTAGCATGCATTCATTTACTGTATGTAGGTTTATGTACATATTGGTGCTCATATGCCACCATGTGCCAAGGGTGGAGGTCAGAGAAAAGCTGTGGGGTAGGTTCTCTTCTTCCCATGTTTGGGTTCCAGATATGGGACTTAGTCGTCAGGTTTGGCAGCAAGGGCTTTTACTGAGCCGTCTTACAGTGCGTGCTTTTTGCTTTTGCTTTTGACACTGGATCTCATATAGCAAAGACTGATCTAAAACTTGCAATGTATCAGGATGACTTTGAACCTCTCCCTACTTCCTCTCAACTTCAGAATTGTAGGTATTATAGGCATGTGCCACCATGCATAGTTGAGTGTCTGGTTCTTCCTCTACGTTTGTTGAGACTTGTGCCATTGACAGCCCAAAATCTGTGGGTAAGCTAATATTTATAAGCAAGGATATTCAGGTGCTGATGGAGGACCCTGAATGACCACAAATCCTAAACCTGGTAGTCTCACACGTGTGTGCAATCCACTGTCTTTTCGTTTATCCTGACTTTTAGAATAGCAAAAGTAGCCATACTATTTTGATTTTAAATAGAGTTTTCTTTGAATTTGCTTGCAGATTAAAAATATTAATGTGTATTAGCTGGGTGGAAGTGGTGCACGCCTTTAATTCCAGCACAGAAGAGGAGAAGGCAGGCAGATCTCTTGAGTTCAAAGCCAGCCTGGTCTACAGAGCAAGTTCTAGTACAGCCAGGGTTGCACAGAGAAACCCTGCCTCAGAAAACAAGCAAAATAGTGTATTTTACATTTATTTATACCTATTTTTATTCTCAGTATGGTATGAGTTAAAGACCACTACGGGTTTTAAAATTGCTATTTATTCTGACACTACACTTTTTTAAATCATGCAACTGAAAACTACCTTTTGTTGAACATGTGCTATGTATGCATAGACATGTGTTGAACATGTGCTCAGGCATAGACTGAGCTCTTTGTATTGCCATTTCATTGATACGTTATGCTGTTTTGTAGCTTGTGTTGTCAACTTCATTTTACAGATGTGAACACTGATTATCCTCTAAGGGATTTCTCTGAAATCCTAGCTACCTTAAAAAGATTTTATTTATATACATGTGTTTGTATGTCTGTGTCTGTGTATGCCACTGGTGCATAGGTGCCTTTGTAAGCCAGAAGAGGCATTGGATGCCTGGAGCCAAGGTTACTGCTGTTGTGAGCTCACTGAGGTGGGTGCTGGGAATTCAGCTCCTCTTGAAGAGCAGGAAGCACTCTTAACTGTGCTGCCATCTCTCCAGGCCCTTAAAACAGTTCCTAAGTGACCAAACCTGGGTCTGGCCTGTCTGGGAGACTTCCTGCATTGGATGCATAAGGGATCTTTTGCATTACTGAGGATGGAGCCCAGGTCAGTGTTCCAGAGTACCTCTCTGAGTCAGGGTGGTGCCAGGCTGACTGAGCTTTCTGCCTCAGCCTCTGGAGTCCTGAGGTCACAGTCTATGCTCCTGCCTAGGAAATACTTATTATCACTCTTTCCTCCAGGAGGACACTGTTCTGCTCTTTATCTCTGTATATCTCTGTATGTGTTGAGTCCAGTGTAACTTTGTTATCTTTGCCCACAAAATAACTTTAGTAGTTTTTCTGGAGTTTTATGAACAGTTCTATCCATTTATGTTTTGTTAACATCTGTATGTTCTTTAGAATGAGGAATATAATATAAAGTCTGACTAGTTGAAGTTACTGATTTTTAAGTTTTTGCATTTATGAAACTTATTTCTTAATGCTTGTTTCTTTGGCTTTTACATGTCTTCTTGTACATTATTAGATTTTCTCAAGTGCTCTGTTTTTTTGTTTTGTTTTTTTTTAAAGCAAAGACTTACAATGTAACCTAGTCCTTGAACTCATGAACTCATGATCCTCCTGCTTGTTGTTGAGATTATAGGTGTGACCTACAAAACCCAGATTTGCCAGTTACTTCTCTGGAGGAAAGATGTGCTGAATTTAAAAGGATGGGTTGGGAAGTAGAAAGAGAGCTGAGAGGCAGAAAACACTAATAAATAAGATTTCGTCCCAGGTCTATACTTAGTGCCCTGGTGACTTGGAACAAATATTTAACTTCTCTGTGACTGTTTCACTGTCTGTATCACTTCAGATTCTATTCCTGCTTCCTACTGCTCTTCTGTGAGGCACTAGGAGATGGCATATACAGAGATGGCTTCATGGACTTATGTTTAGTTCACTTTCACCATGGTCTCCCAGCTTGCTTGGTTGAAGCACAGATTAGAGACACAGGGTAGACTCTTGGCTTCTTGCAGAGAATCCCTTTTTCATTGTTTCTTTCTCTCCTCTCTTTTTTCCTTCCCCATGTTTGGAATTGGACTCAGAAACTAAGGTGTGCTAGGCAGTGCTCTACCACTTAGCTAGTTCCTTGGACACAATTTTCATTTTGAGTTGGGGTCTTTCTTAATAAGTCACCCAGGTGGGCCTGAACTTGAGATTTCCTGCCTCTGTCTCCAAGGTAGCTTGCATTACAGGTGGGCCACAGTGTCTGGCAAGGGCCTGCTTTGGTGCTGTCCTTTTCCTTAGGAGATTGTCTTTCGTAGATAGTTTGCTGTGTGTCTCTCCCTACTCCCTCCCCACAGATGAGTAAGAAAAGCCCAAGCTGTCAGCTCACTACTTTTCCTTGAGGCATTTGTTTTAGGCCTAGAAATGTTCTAGGAGGGAAAAGTCCTGGCAGTGTTACAGTTTGAAAGGGAGAGCAAAGGTTACAAGCTTGTACGTAAAGACCGTGTTTATTGGAACATTCGTGTTAAAATATGTATTGCTAAAATGGGATTTATTGGAATATTGAGGATGGCATATGTTCTTTCGCATATATAAATAACTTGATTTCTTCCCTCAGCTTATGTTCATTTTATTTTTCACAAGCTTTCGAATTGCCAGTCCTTATTTTTGTGTGTGTGATTTAGATTCATCTGCTTCTTTCTAAAGATATAATGTAGTTACTTAAAGGTACCATTGCTAGGCATAGCTGGTGCTTGCGTGTAATCCAAGCTTTTGAGAAGCAGAGGCAGGAGGATGAGGAATACATGGACAACATCAGCAGCATAGTGAGTCTGAGGCCATCTGGACTATGGGACCTGTCTCAGTAAGTAAATAAATAGAAAAAATGGAATCCTAGTCGACCTTGGCAGACGAGAACTAATTATGTCAACCTGACTTCTACTCTCTTTACAGAATTTAAGAAGCTTTTATTCATGTGCATGTCATAGAAGATGAATTCATCCTCTTCTACTGTGAATGAAGAGCCTGATGCTCTGTCAGTAGTTAACCAGCTACGGGATTTAGCAGCAGATCCATTAAATAGAAGAGCCATCGTCCAGGACCAGGGATGTTTGCCTGGCCTCATTTTGTTTATGGACCATCCAAACCCCTCTGTCGTCCACTCGGCTTTGCTTGTAAGTTGCTTTTAATACTTTGCTTTGTTGTTTAACCATGCAAGTAAGAATTTTCAAAGACCTTTGATAACAGTCTGCATTGTGGCATGTAAAAGACAGGGAAACCATGGCATATATGTAGTTTGTTAACACAAATAACAACATGTTGATTTTGTTCTTTAATGTAAATGATAACTATAACACTTATATAAAATGTTCTGGCCCTTGGTATTTTCAGTTAACATGGTGATCTATTGTTAGTTTGGGTATTGGTTTTTTTTTTGTTTTTCTTTTTGTTTTTTTTGACATGGATGTATTGCTGTGTTGGTTGGGCTGACCTTCCAGGTCTTAGGCACAAGTCATCTTTTGACTGCAGGCAGGCATACATACCTCATCACACCCAGCTTGTAACAATTTTCATCCCCCATACCCTCTGTGTGTGTAAAATGTATAGCGCGTGTGTGTAGTTGGAGCTCAAACCCAGGACTTTATACGTGTTTAGCAAGCCTTCTAATGTTCCCTAGGCCATCAATTAAGAGAATTCTTCAGTTCAGAAAGGCACTTTTTAGTACAAAGAGTTAAAATTAGGATGTCATGGATGTTAAGCACCACCCCCACCCTCTACCCCAGGCCATACATGATTGCTTCATTATTCTTCCTCCAAAGCATGGTAGAAAAGCTTTTTCTCCTTCCTTGTGTCTTTTCCTCCTGGGACCAGGAAGTCCTGCCTGTACCTTCTGCCCAGCAATTGTCCCTGGCCTTCTTATTGACAAATCAAGAACCAACTGAGGAACAGGACTTAACCTCAGAGTCTCCTCTTATAGATAGTTACCCTATGCATTTTATTTAAGAGATATATCAGTCAAATGTTAATTGCGGACCTGACTTATATCCTGGTTTAAGCGAATTCATCATAAGCAATTTTTAAGTGGCTGAAAGTGAATATACAGCATATGGTAAATGACATTAAGAATCTTTTGATGGCTAGTTAGACTCAGCAGTTAAGAACTTAGACTACTCTTACAGAATATCTTAGTTTGTAGTATACAAGTATACATATAAGCAAATACCCATATATGCAAGAAAAACAATTTTAAAAAATATAAAGTCTTTTATGGACAATAAGTGACTGGTAAAAGTGCTTGCGGCCAAGCCTGATGACTTGAATTGATGTCTGGAACCCACATGTCAGAAGGAGAGAGCAAACAAACTTCTGCAAGTTGTCTCGTGCTTCCATGCATTATGTTCTGATGCAGGGACATGCACGCAAAATAAATAATATAAAAGTCAAATTTAAAAAATGTAATGTTTTCATGTGTGGTGTTAGTGTTCTCATGTATAATGGCGAAAACTTTTAATACTGGCACCTAAAAAGGCAGAGGTAGGCATCTCTTGAGTTGCAGACCAGCATGGTCTGCATAGTGAGTTCTAGGCCAGTTAGGTGTATAGTGAGACTTTGTCAAAGCAAAGCAAAATGCCTTGCTGTTGTGTCATTAGTCATTAGACAATAAAAATGTGTTTAGACTTGAAGGAAAGGTTGTTACTTTTTGAGAAAGTCATTTGGGTAGGATTTTGGTAAGATAATTAAAAGCTAATTTCTTCCTGGCACGGTGCCACACACCTTTAATCCCAGTATGTGGGGGAAAGCAGCTGGTGGACCTCTGAGTTCAAGGCCAGAGTAACTACATAGTTAGTTTCAAGCTGGCCAGGTATGTACAGTGAGAACATCTCAAAACCATAAATAACAACAAAACCAAATTTCCGAGAGATGTAGTGAAATATTTAGTGAATATTTAGATCAGTTATGACAGGGGAGAGAGATGAAGTCAGACCATCGAGTGACTGATGCCAAATGATGGGCACATGAGGTCATCACACATGTTCTTTGCTCTGCGTGCTCCATGTCTGTATAAGAGGTGGGTCTGTGCTGCTCATCTTAGCACATAAAAGGTGGAGGTAGGAGAGTCGGGGATTCAAGGCCAGCCTGGGTTACATGAGATAAGTCGTTTTGATCAGATAACAGGCAGAAACTGCACAAGGGAGGGAAGTTTTCTTTTGACTTGTCTTTTCAGAGGGATTTAGTTTACGGGGAAGGCGTGATAAGAGCAGCTCAGTTCATGAGTCCATGGAGGCGAGAACATGTGGTAGACTTCTGAAATCACAGTAAATGTGAAGCAGCTGAACAGTGGCTGGGGATGGGTCTACCTTTCCCCACAATTAATTTAGCCAGACCTTCCTAAAAGAATACAGTCTTCAAAATAGTGCTACAAGCTGGACCAACTCTTTTTTGTTTGTTTTATTTTGTTTTGGAAATAGAATTTCCTACTATATGAAACCTGTTCTGTTTCATCTTTCTTAGTTTGGAACTACAGGTATGGCGCCTTCACAGCTGGCCAGAGTAGGTAATTTTTTGAGGAGAGTTTTCTAAGTATAGAAATTAGGATAAGCTGTTTACTGTGGAGGAGGGTAAATTGCTCATCAATGTTGAGAACTGCTTAGTGCAGTAGTATTGGATTAATACAATCCTATGGCTGGATTATTAAACTACTTTTCTTCCCACTTCAGGCCTGCTATAGGCTCTGATGGCCTAATAGCTGGATTTATCCAGGGGTTGGTACTTGGCCAGGTAAGTTGGGCAGAATGGCTGTAAGGTACTTAGAATAGGTTCATGGCAGGAGTGGCTAAATGGTGAGATTATTATAGGCGGCAGTCTGAGGAGAAAGGGAGCTGGAACCAATGAAGCCTTGAGGCCAGTGGGCTGAAGTTCTAAACAGGATGACATGCATGTGTGCATTTTAATCGTTGCCCTTTCATAGCATATGTCAAAACTTTATTTTATTTCAGTGGTCACTCCCAGTTTAATAATATGCATTTTCAACTTACTTGTCCACTTTGACATGATCATATGCTTTATATGTGATGTGAGAATCACACAACAGCAGGTTATATCTTAGTGTACCATATGAAGATCATTTGTCTTCACCTTAGGCATTGATATTAAATAGGAAAAGTGGTTCATGGCTTCCTTGTCACCATTAGCACCTGCTGTGTCATGTGTTCCCTTTCCTATCGCTGTGTTATTTTCATCATATATCATACCTCTCTGTGTTTCTATGGTATGTAAACATGCATACATACTGCTTTAAGCAGTTAGTGTTCTTTTAGTCTTTGTGTGATACTCAGGATTGGACTGGAACCTCACACATACTAAGCAAGCACCTAGCTAAAGCATTTAGTTACCTTTAAAATATATTAAAATATGTAAAATATGGTGGTTTTTGTTTGTTTTTGTCTGTGACAGACCCTCACTTGAGACCTGCCAGTCTCTGTCTTGCAGATGCTGGGATTATAAGCATGTGCTACCATACACAGTTTCAAATATGATGCTTCTTAAACGTTTGGAGGATTTGGGGGGAAGGGAGGAATAGGGATTGGAATGCTGTTGCCCAGTAGTTCAAGCTTGTCTCCAACTTTGGTTTCGTTTGGAGACAGGGTCTCATTTATCCCTAGCTGGCCTGGACCTTACTTTGTAGTCCAGGCTGGCTTAAACTTACAGTGTAAACCACACTTGCCTGGACTCTGTCTGCCTCAGCCTCAGCCTCAGCAGCCGGCAGGTGTGCTGGGGATACAGGAGTGAGCCACCGCATCAGGCTGCCAACTCACGTGATTTCTGATAAGGAAAGTGGTGTACTTGTTTTGAGCATTTTTTATGCTTCTGTGTGTGTGCATGTATGAAGGTTGGAAAACAACTTGCAGTAGTCAGTTCTCTGCTTCTACCATGTGAGGCTAACCATGAAACTCAGGTTGTCAGGCTTTGTGGCAAGTGAACTTACACACTCCCATCTCAAGGGCCACTCTTAAGCTTCTTTGTTCTTTTCTCTATTTTGTTTCTTTCTGTATAATGCCTTTCTCTCTCTCTCTCTCTCTCTCTCTCTCTCTCTCTCTCTCTCTCTCTCTCGTGTGCTTGTGTGTTTGTATGAGAGACAGACAGACAGACAGGGCTCATTCGTGAAGGTCAAAGGACAGTTTTCAAGAGTGAATTTTCTCTTCCTCCTCCCCCCTCCTGTATATTCTGGAGATTGACTTCAGGCCATCAGGTTTCCATGGCAAGCCCTTTAATCACTGTTAATGAGTAAATGCTATCCTGATAATTTTTTTTGTGACTTTATCTGTGACGATATTACTGTTTTTCAGGAGATGATTAATATGTGTGTTACAAATTTGGATGTATTTTGTTTTTATTGTTTTACTTGGAATTTGTTGAATTCCTTGGGTCTGTGGGTTTAAATCTCCATGTTTTTCTCCATGTTCAAATTGCCATCCATTTTTTTTGAAGGTTTTTATTTTTAATTTTTAGTGAAAGTCTTTCCCCTTCCCAATGCCTACATCCACATATGTTAGCATATGCTGTCCTGTAGGCACTGACCCTTTATGCCTGTTTATTTCATCTCTTTTCTTAGGTGTTGCACTTTATTTTGGCTGGTTCTGATGCTACATTTTAAAGTGCACTGCTCTTTATTCTGTAATCTCTAAACTGTTTCATGTCGAATGTTCGTCCTGTAGAAGTAGCTTGCCGCCTTAATGTCTCTGCCTGGTGTTTTTCATTCTCATCCTCAGACATGGAGTGGAGAATCTCTCTTTTGATGCCTTTCTACTTTATAATCTCTAGTTTGCCTTTTGGTTACTTTGTGCCTCCCTATTCTGGATGTAGTTATATTTACCTGCACTTTTTTCTAATCTGATGATTTTCTAATTATGCCAGGCATTAAAATCTTTTAATTGTGGGTTTTTGAAATTGTTTTAAATATTCCTATAAATACTCTTGAACTGTGTTTACTGTTGGATTTAAGATAACTTGGGGCCAGTTTGATTTTTGAGACTACTTTAGGATTTGTTAGACTGTATGCAATTTATGACACCTCCACTGCCGAGGTGAAAACATCCCAGCACTGTCCCCAGTGCCTTATGTGTGGGGAGGGGAGGTCTTTGTTGTTCTGGCAAATGTCATCCTAAACTGCCCACAGCCCAGGCTGAGTTCAGGGTTTGTTGTTTTACTCTCTGGTGAGGTTATTCCCTCATCACGTGGCCTTGTATGCTTCAAAATGCAGATTAGTACTCAAACAGGAATCTCTTCCCTTCTGGAGGTCTCTGGAATTCTTGCTGTGGAAGCTGTAGTGTATCACAGTATACCCTTTATTCCAACATCTTTACCTGCAGATGTTCATTGCAATGAGTCATTGGTCTGGTTTGAAGCTTCTGGCTTGTGGTCAACACTGGAACCTCACTGGGACTCCCCTTGGATAGTCAGTTGTTGCCCTCTGTCATGGAGATCTTGCACCTTTGCATCTCTGCCTTTACTCGCTCCAGCAATTCATAGATGAATCGATGTGGATGGAATAGCTCAACTCAAAGTCCTGGATCAGGGCTTGGGTAGTGGCTCTGTAGGTCAGCCTAGCAACTCTCCGCCATGTACCCACTCCACCAGATCAGCTATCCAGCACTGTCCTGTCTAGCTGACCCAACGGCCAAGGCCAACTCCCCCTCTCATGCTCTCAGGGCCAGCTCATCTGATCCCCTGCTAATAGGATCAGCTCTACTGTACTCCCAGGGACAGGTACAAGACCTGCTCTCCCGTACTCATGACCTCCACAGTGAGGAGGGGGGTGAGGAGCCAGCTTTCTTGTTCTCACATCCTCAGAGCCGGCTTACCTGTGTGCCCCTATTACCAGTGCCAGCTCTACTGCGCTGCTACACAGGTGAGGTGTGGGGCCAGCTCTCCTGAGTGCCTCAGCCAGTGAGGAACTGGGCCAGTTCTGCTCAGCCCTTGAACATCAGCGTGGTCACGGGGAGCAGCCAGACCAGAGACATCCACATGGCCTTTGTTAGTATCATGGGCCACAGATATTAACAGACACTTGTTGCTGTCTGGCTGTAGACCCAGATTTAACCCTCAGTGGTAGCAGGGACCAGGACTTCACCTGTCCTCAGTTGGTAGTGCAGGCTGCTCACTCCCATCATGCTGTTCCTCACTGCCCTTGCGCCCCCGGTTCCATCTTTCTCTACAGTGCTCAAAGCATTCCACTTCTCTTTCTCTCATCTCTCTACCACAGACTTGAACATCATAGTGTCTACTACAGACTTGGATATCATAGTGGCATCTCAGTGGGTGGGCCATGTAGCATTTTTTATTTGAAAGGCAAAGGCCCAATGGAAGTGATTTGAAAGGCAAAGGCCCAATGGAAATATGAATGATAAGTAGGCTGAGATAGCTGTGGATGATGGTAATGAAGTCTGGGGATGATAGCAATGTTTAGATGTAGAGGGAAACATCCAAACAACCTCAGAGGGAAATAGTGACAAAAACGTGCTAATTGTGAGAGAAAAAGGACCTGAAAAAGAGCCTAACTCAGAGATGCGGCCATCAGTTCATCTTTTAATTTTCTTTTTATTTATTTTGATGTTTTGAGATAGGGTTTCTTGTAGCCCAGGGGATACTGAGACTTAATTATGCAGTCAGGGCTAGCCTTTGACTCACAGCAAACTCTCCTGCCTCAGTCTCCTTCATGGTGAGATTGCAGGCACTGCCATTTGCCTTTGTTGTTGTTGTTGCTTTGTTTTCTACTTAAAAATACATTTGAAAGGTGTAATAAAAACAGGACTCAGTTTATTCGTAAAGCTCACTGTATGCTTTGTCCCCAACAATTTAAGTAATGAGCAAAAACATCTAGGGAGATGATGGCTATTGGAACTACTCTTTGTTGTTATTGAGGAATATTTTTATTAACATGACCAAACCTACAGTTCCTCATGTCCTCACCTGTCTTCCCTTTTCTCCACTCTCCTTGATCCCCTTTCCATCTGGTCTGCTTCAGGAATACATGTGTTGTCTTTATATGGGAGCCAATTACTGTGCCCTGAATTATACCAATTTCTATATGTGATGCCAAAGAGAACACTGAGGTACTTAACAAGCTTTGGAAGTTCTAATTGTGTATCCATAGATGTATAGGGTGCTGGGTCTATGTCTGATGGTTGACATATCACCAGAAGACATCGTTTACCTGGAGTCTCTGTAGGAGATGGGAGATGGGTTTTTCCTTTGATGAATATGAAGGTTCCTTCCTTATCTTTTCTAATAACTTTTGCTTCAAAGTCCATTTTATTCTATATTACAATGGCTACTCTAGCTTGTTTCTTGGGACCATTTGCTTGGCAATTTTTTTCCAGCCTTTTACTCTGAGGTAGTGTCTGTTTTTGTCACTGAGGTGTGTTTCCTGTATGTAGCAAAATGCTGGGTCTGGTTTACGTACCCAGTCTGTTAGTCTATGTCTTTTTATTGGGGAATTGAGTCCATTGATGTTAAGAGATATTAAGGAATAGTGATTGTTGCTTCCTGTTATTTTTGTTGTTGGAGGTGGAATTACATTTGTGTGGCTGTCTTCTTTTAGACTTGATGAAAGATTACTTTCTTGCTTTTTCTAGGGTATAGTTTCCCTCCTTATGTTGGAGTTTTCCTTATATTATTCTTTGTAGTGCTGGATTTGTGTAAAGATGTGTAAATTTGGTTTTGTCATGGAATATCTTGGTTTCTCCATTCATGTGAATTGAGAGTTTTGTGGATATAGTAGCCTAGGCTGGCATTTGTGTTCTCTTAGGGTCTGTATGCCATCTGCCCAGGATCTTCTGGCTTTCTTAGTCTCTGGTAAGAATTCTGGTGTAATTCTGATAGGTCTGCCTTTATATGTTACTTGACTTTTTCCCCTTACTGCTTTTAATATTCTTTCTTTGTTTTGTGCATTTGGTGTTTTGACTATTATGTGAAGGGAGGAGTTTCTTTTCTGGTCCAATGTATTTGGAGTTCTGTCAGCTTTTTGTATGTTCATGGGCATCTCTTTCTTTAGGTTAGGGAAGTTTTCTTCTATAATTTTGTTGAAGATATTTACTGGCTCTTCTGAATCTTCTCTCTCTTCTATACCTATTACCCTTAGGCTTGGTCTTCTCATTGTGTTCCGGATTTCCTAGATGTTTGGGGTTAGGAGCTTTTTGCATTTGCATTTTCTTTGACTGTTGTGTCATTGTTTTCTATGGTATTTTCTGCCCCTGAGATTCTCTCTTCTATCTCTTGTATTCTGTTGGTGATGCTTGCAAAATATGACTCCTGATCTCTTTCCTAGGTTTTCTATCTCTAGGGTTTATCTCTCTTTGTGATTTCTTTATTGTTTCTATTTCCATTTTTAGATCCTGGATGGTTTTGTTCAATTCCTTCACCTGTTAGGTTGTGTTTTTCTGTAATTCTTTAAGGGATTTTTGTGTTTCCTCTTTAAGGGTCTTCTACCTGTTTACCTGTGTTGTCCTGTATTTCTTGAAGATAGTTATTTATGTCCTTCTAAAAGTCCTCTATTATCATGATGAGATGTGATTTTAAATCCAAAACTTGCTTTTCTGTTGTGTTGGAGTATCCAGGACTTGCTGTAGTGGGAAAAGTGGATTCTGATGATGCCAAGGAGCCTTGGTGGAATTACTTTTTGAGATTAATAAATGGAGTATAGTTCCTTATGACCTTGTCAAGATGAAATGATGAAGAACATGAAACAGCGTAATTTTGATCTTGCAGATAAGGTCAGAATGTTCACTTCATAGTGCACATTCAGTTTTCACAGCCACTAGGAGGTCTCTTTGAATGTCACAGTTAAAGGAGAATTAAAAATCAGTTGGTGCTAAAAATAAAAACACTTATTTTCTTCGTGCTTTTGCAGTAAGTTATAGGTGACATTAATTTTGAGCAGTTTCAATGTGTGAATTGACTCTTGTTTTGCTTGCAGGCGCTCCGATACTTGGCTGAATGTCGTGCGAACAGAGAAAAGATGAAGGGAGAACTGGGGATGATGCTGAGCTTGCAGAACGTCATCCAGAAGTAAGTACTGCAGGCAGTCAGTCAGTTAGTACTGCAGGCAGTCAGTTAGTACTGCAGACAGTCAGTTAGTACTGCAGACAGTCAGTTAGTACTGCAGACAGACAGTTAGTACTGCAGGCAGACAGTCAGTTAGTACTGCAGGCAGTCAGTCAGTTAGTACTGCAGACAGTCAGTCAGTTAGTACTGCAGACAGTCAGTTAGTACTGCAGGCAGTCAGTTAGTACTGCAGGCAGGCAGTCAGTTAGTACTGCAGGCGGACAGTCAGTTAGTACTGCAGACAGTCAGTTAGTACTGCAGGCAGGCAGGCAGTCAGTTAGTACGGCAGGCAGGCAGTAGTTAGTACTGCAGGCAGGCAGTCAGTTAGTACTGCAGGCAGTTAGTACTGCAGTCAGTTAGTACTGCAGGCAGACAGTCAGTTAGTACTGCAGGCGGACAGGTCAGTCAGTACTGCAGACGGACGTCAGTACTGCAGGCAGGCGGTCAGTTAATACTGCGGGCGGACAGTCAGTTAGTACTGCAGGCAGACAGTCAGTTAGTACTGCAGGCAGTCAGTCAGTTAGTCACAGTGCAGACAGTCAGTTAGTCAGTTAGTACTGCAGGCAGACAGTCAGTTAGTACTGCAGACGGTCAGTTAGTACTGCAGACACAGTCAGTTAGTACTGCAGGCAGACGGTCAGTTAGTACTGCGGGCAGTCAGTCAGTTAGTACTGCAGACGGTCAGTCAGTTAGTACTGCAGACAGTCAGTTGTTAATACTGCAGACGGTCAGTTAGTACTGCAGGCGGACAGTTAGTACTGCAGACAGTCAGTTAGTACTGCAGGCAGGCAGTCAGTTAGTACTGCAGGCAGACAGTCAGTTAGTACTGCAGGCAGACAGTCAGTTAGTACTGCAGGCAGTCAGTCAGTTAGTACTGCAGACAGTCAGTTAGTACTGCAGGCAGACAGTCAGTTAGTACTGCAGGCAGACAGTCAGTTAGTACTGCAGGCACAGTCAGTTAGTACTGCAGACAGTCAGTTAGTACTGCAGGCAGGCAGTCAGTTAGTACTGCAGGCAGACAGTCAGTTAGTACTGCAGGCAGGACAGTCAGTTAGTACTGCAGGCAGGCAGACAGTTAGTACTGCAGGCAGACAGTCAGTTAGTACTGCAGGCAGACAGTCAGTGGTGCCCTTGGAGGTCCCAGAGAGACGGTCTGTGCAACTGAACCGAGACTCAAATTTCACTTTCTTTTTTAAGCTTCAAGTACTATTTGGAAAATTTACCTCTAACAGAAGAATAGGCTTCTGTAGGTTTTATGCCCAAATATTTTTTGCTAATGAATATTAGTTTTCTGTGTCGCTCTTGCTGTCCTGAAACTAGCTCTGCAGATCAGCCTGGCCTCGAACTCACAAATCTGTTGGCCCTGCCTCCTGAGAGCTAGGATTAAAAGTATGTGCCACCATGCCTACCTGTTTTTGTTTTTTATTGATAAATGTGGGTATTTACAGTTCTTATAAATGTTTATATTTTAAGATATAAACATTTCTGGGGTATTAATAAATATTTCAAAATTCATTTGCTTCTCTCTCCTCTGAGTTTTAGAGTTAACACTAGGATATCTATAACTGATGTGACAGAAACAGGGAGACAGGATCTCGTTCAGATTTGAAGACAGATTTGAAGACAGATGAGTATCCATGGATTTTAGTATCTGTCAAACATTCCTTCCCATTGTACTTTCTAGGTCAATAACTGCTGTTTGTGAGTTTATGCTTTAAAGATTTAAAATTCACTTATTTCCTGTTAGCTAAAAAAGGAGATCAAGAAAGCACTCACTTGTAGGTCATTGTCTAAAAATTAAAAAAAAAATAATGTATATATATGTGTGTGTGTGTGTCCATGTTTGTGTCTGTCTGTGTTTATGTAAGAAAAAGTCCTACACTGAATGAAGTTTTATAAAATAAACGATTTGATTTGGTAGCAGACAGCTAGTCATAGTAGGGGATCTGCAGGGGATAGTGTGGTACACTGTCCCTGTTATTACATTATCTTAGCTTTATTCAAAAGACCCTTTGTCAGGGTCATGGAAATTGAAAATTTCTTTTGGTGAGATTATCAGTGAGTCTGATTGGAAGCTCATGGAAACTTAGAGCCATTTAACTTGATAAATATAATTGTATTTATCTTTATATTTCAAATTAGTGGCATGTGTGTTCCTTAAACAGACATAGTTATTGAAATTCAAAGTAAGTGGTACAAAAAAGATGTGGTAAATTAGATTTAAAACTAGTGTTGAAGCCCTGTGGTGATGGCACACACCTTTACTCTAAGCACTCCAGAGGCAGAGAGAGAAAGAGCTAGGTGTGATTACTATTCATACCAGAAATATCAGCACACAAGAGGCTGCGTCAGAAGGATGGCAGGAGTTAGAAATCAGCTTGGGCTATAGAGATTGCTTCTAAAAACAGGAGATGACTCTGGTTCAGAGCACCTGGCTTCTCTTCCCGAGGACCCAGCCTTTCTTCTCTCACTCACGTGGTCACTCATAACTATCCAAAATGCCAGTTTTAGGGGATCTGGACCCCTCTTTTGGCTTCTGTGGGCACTGCATGCATGTAGTGCACAGGCATACGTACAGGCAAAATACCCATAAGCATGAAAAAAAAACCCAAAACATTAAAAAACCAGAATAATGTTGAAAAATTAAAATATACTTTGTATTTGAACTTAAACAATTTAAAGTAAATTTAGGTTACATACATTTAACCTGTAAAGTTAATTTCTTACCCTTGTTGGCTCAAGATATGGTAAAGAGTATGTATATGGAAAAGATAAGTTGGTAGAGTGACTGACCACTGCGAGTTTACTACGAGAAATTGAAGACATTATGTTGGTAGATCATCAAGGAAGAAGATCTGCGATAAAATTAGAAATGTTGTACATTAATGTCTTAGGCATAAAGGAGGGTAGAACTGGGTTGGGCATACTCCAGTACACATTCAACAAGAAAGGAAGCAAATGAATACAGTCTCTGATTTCAGTATAGACCTGACAGCCATCCCAGTGGGCAGTTGTAAACAAAAATGTCTTTTAGAGCAGTCTTACACTGAACAGAAATGACAGATCTTACCTGGGGCAGCTTGGGAAGAGCATCCCCTGCCCTTGGGTTTGTGATGGTTCTGAAGCTGCTATACTTGCTGTTACAACTGTAGAAGAAGAACAAGTCCTTTATTTATCTAATTTATGTCCATCTGTCCGTCCATCCATCCATCCTTTCATCCATCCATCCATCTTACATGGATCTGTGCCTGGTTGTAGAAGTCAGAGGACAGCTTGAGTAAGCACCTTTTACTGCTGAACCACCTCACTGGCCTGTAATGCTGTGTGTGTGTGTGTGTGTGTGTGTGTGTGTGTCTGTCTGTCTGTGTGTGTGTGTGTCTGTCTGTGTGTCTGTCTTGTCTGTTTCTGACTGTGTTCGTGTGTGTCTTTCTTTACCTGTGTGTGTGTTCAAAACATTATTTTAGAGGACAGAAGATTAATTAGGCCCAGAGACATATACTTAGT
The DNA here is from genome assembly GCF_011064425.1 of Rattus rattus. NCBI lineage: Eukaryota > Metazoa > Chordata > Mammalia > Rodentia > Muridae > Rattus > Rattus rattus. The sequence continues at coordinate 134,851,354 of NC_046156.1, forward strand.
GTATCTGTATGGCTTCTGAAATTGTTATTTTTTTCTTTTTTTTGAATAAAGTATATATTTTTAGAACAGTATGGTGATTCCTTGCTCCACTATTAGTAAAATGTTTATTACATACCCATTCTAATTTGGTCCCAGAGCCCTTTTAATAGTAAAGATAATAAGATTTGATAAATAGATAAGACAGAAAGACATTACAGTTAATTTGACATCTGTAGATCTCAGTATTTGAAGGTTCCCTTTCAAACTTCTCATGTGTTGTTTTGTTTTTGTTTTGTTTTTTAGCTGCTCTTCAAGCTTGTGAAAAGTCACCTCTGTTCCATAAAATAAGCATTTGAAGCATTTGTATTTGAATGGTGTATTAATATAGATAGTCTAGTTAACCTAATTAGTCTGTTTGCTTAGTGTTAGAATTACAGGCAGACTATCCTGCTAACTCGCATTTCCTTGGGTGCTGGAGGTCCAAACTCCATTTCTCACTCTTGCATGGCGCATACTTTCCCTGCTGAGCTCTTTCCTGGCCCTGCTAATGGCATTGTTTATATGCTGGTCAGCAGTTTCCATCTCATTGGATTGTTTTCAAACATTGAAAAATACCTGTACTGCAGCTCTCTGCCTCTGCAGTTCAACTTTAAAAATAGCATAAGCTACCTGAATCAATAAAAGAAAAATGTTTTGAACAAAAATTGGTGGTTCAAAGAAATGTGGTAACTTGCTCTTGTTACTTGGTTTCCTAGTTAATGATTTCAATTAAATGTAGTTCTGAACCATGCTAGGATCTCAATCATGTTTTAAATGAAACTAGGAGATTGTTACAGCCTAGCCAGGCCTGGTGGCTTATTATAAGTGTCTTTGTTAGGGGTTGTATTGTTATAAAGAGACACCATGACCATAGCGGCTCTTACAAAAGAAAGCATTTAATTTGTACTAGCTTCCAGTTCACAGGTTAGGCCATTGATCACTGTGGCAAGCATGGCAATGCACAGGTAGACATGGTGCTGGAGCAGTAGCTGAGGGTTCTAAATCGGGATCAGAAGGCAGCAAGTAGGAGGTGGGGGGAGAGACAGACAGACAGACAGACAGAGAGATAGACAGACATGGGCCTGGCTTGAGCACTCCATACCTCAAAACCCACCCACCAGTGACAAACTTTCACCAACAAGGCCACACTTCCTAATTGTGCCACTCCCTATGAGTCTGTGTCTGCCATTTTCATTCCAACCACCAGAATGAGGTACAGAAAGTTAGCCTGGACTGTGTAAAAAGTTGAAGGGAGATCTTACAGACTAAATGCTTTCCCTACATTATTGATGATTTTTTTTAATCACAGTATTTTTTTTTTATTAGATATATTTCTTTACTTACATTTCAAATTATTTTTCCTTTCCCGGTTTCCTGTCCATAAGCCCATCCTCTCCCCCTCTCCCATACAGATGTTCCTCCATCCATCCCCCTTACCCACCCCCAGCATTCCCCAGCACTGGGGGTCCAACCTTGGCAGGACCAAGGGCTTCCCCTTCCACTGGGGAATAGCCCCAACAAGGCTATTCTCTGCTACATATGCAGTTGGATCCCTGGGTCAGTCCATGTATAGTATTTCGGTAGTGGTTTAGTCCCTGAAAGCTCTGTTGGTTGGCATTGTTGTTCTTAAGGGGTTGCAAGTTTCTTCAGTTCTTTCAATCCTTCCTCTAATTCCCCCAAAGGGGGTCCTGTTCACTGGTTTGCTGCTAGCATCGACCTCTGCATTGGACATGCTCTGGATGTGTCTCTCAGGAGAAATCTGTATCTGGTACCTTTCAGTATGCACTTTTTAGCTTCATCAATCTCACCTAGTTTTGGTGGCTGTATATATATGGGCCACATGTGGGGCAGGCTCTGAATGACTATTCCTTCAGTCGCTGCTCTAAACTTTGCTTCTATATCCCCTCCTATGGATATTTTTTTCCTCTTTTAAGAAGGAGTGGACCTGCCAGGTGGATTCAGGACACACAGAGGCAGAAGTCCTTTGAGTCAGGGCACTTCCTGTTCTGGCTCTGCCCAGAAGTTAACTGATCCCATCCCACAGTTCCCTGCACCCAAATCCCATGGGGAAGAGAGCTGAACACCCAGAAGTGCAGACGTCCTGAGACCTCAGGACAGACCACCACTTCTGAACACCTCTGCCCACATCTCTGGTACAAGGGAAATAGGTGGTTCTTATTCTTTCCTTTTCATTCATTGAATGAGAATCTTATATTACAAGACTGATCTCAAACTTGTGTTGCCAAGGAAGACCTTGAACTTCCTGCCTTCCTCCTGCGTGTGTTAATATAGGAGGATGTCTCTGTACTCTGTTTATGTGATGCTGCTAGAAATTGAACATAGAGCTTTATACATCTTAGCCCAGCACTCTGCCTTCTGAACCACACCACCATTTTTACATTACAGTTATTCTAAGACTCATTCGTGTTTCTTCTTAATTGAACAAGGTATCAGGCTGAAGGAAACAAAACTTATCAAAATTGAGAAGTAAAATTATAACACCAATAAAAGTGACTTTATATTTATGCATTTTTTTTCAAGGACTACAACTCCAGGAGAAACAAAACTTCTGGCCTCAGAAATCTATGACATTCTTCAATCCTCCAATATGGCTGATGGTGATAGTTTTAATGAAATGAATTCACGTAGAAGGAAAGCTCAGTTTTTTCTGGGGACTACAAACAAACGTGCCAAAACAGTAGTTTTGCACATAGACGGTCTCGACGATACGGTAAGACTTAGAGATGTGGATAATAAGATAACAGTGAAAATTGTATCACCAAACTTGTTCTTTGTAGTCACTTGCTAACATTTTCTAAGAAAAAATTGCAATATTAATATACTTAAGACAAAAAGGTCGTCTTATGGTAAAGATACTGGCCAATCAGCATGCATAGCAGTTTTAAATGTAATAGTAGAACTTAAAGAATTTGTATTAAAACACCTAAACTGACATAAATGCAAGACTTATAAATAGGTCTAATTAGAGCTGTGCATGACTTATGTAGATGAGTTATAACTTACTAATGTCAGAAGAAAGACAGGACAGTACTATTAGGTCCTGTAGGTATTAAAAGGCTCCCTGGCTAGGATAACTTTTGAGGGGCTCATTGGATGGACCTGTGCATCACTTCGTATGTATTCCATCCAATGGCATGCAGTACTGCTTTGCTCTGTTTCTTAGTCTTGGCTCTTAAAAACCTGCAGAGAGCCTGTGTGTTATGTCTTTTTTAAAGCACAGTGTCAGCATCCTCTTCGGTATATACCTAGTGGCATTGCTCAGCCATATGGTAATTATAAGCTTAATTTCTTTAATATCTATGGTATGATGAACTATCATATTGTTCACAGTGGCTGCACAATATTCTATTTCAACTAGCATTGTATGAGGGGCCTAGTGTCTCCACATCCTCTGGTGGGTTTTGTGGGTTAATGGTTTTGATCTATAGTCTCCTGATAACTAATGATGCGGAGCAACATTTTAGACTTGTGTTGGTCATTGCTTTAGTGGTTAAATTGGGGTTTATTGTGTATACTTTTACTTCAGATTTATATTTGAAAGGAGTATTCATTTCCTCTTTGTTCTTTGTCCAGTTTTAAATTTTATTGCTCAGCATTGACTGTGTATATTCTTAACCACTGAGCCATCTCTCTAGCTCCCCTTTTGTACATTTTATTGAAATCATCAATGACACCATTTGGCCGTGGGCTTTGCTTTGTGGACAGTTTTTTTTTTTTTTTACCACTAATTGAATTTCTTTATGTGCTTTATTAGATCTAGTTATCTTTTTTCCCCTTTCTTTTTCATTTTTTTTCTAGTAAGCTTTGGTTATTTATGTCTTTGTAATAATTTTACATTTTGTTGAGGTTGTATAATATTGGCAGTTATTCACAGTCTTTATATAGGCTGAGTGTCCTTGAACTAAAAATTCAAGTTTTGAAATGCTTCAAGATCCAAACCTTATTTTTTAAATATCAATATGATGCTCAAAAAGGTTTGGAGAATAACATTTTATTTCAGATTAATAAGTTTTCTCTGCCCATGTAATAAGCCAATCCAGGCCAAATTACAGATATAAAAGCAGCTCTTGGCAGGTTCACTGAAAATGGGGCCAGAAAAGTCACCATGTAGACAGAGACAGAGGGACAGGCAGAGAGAGAAAGAGCAAAGAGGAGCACATGGATGGAGGGAGGGAGGGAGAGAGAGAGAGAAAGAGTGAGACGGGAGGGAGAGGGAGATTAAGAGGTCCATGGATCTGGGTTGACAGGAGTGCCCTTTTTGTGCACAGCACACACAGGTGCAAGCAGGTAATGATGTAAGCAGTTGCTAGGGCCCTCAGAACAGTCCAGTGGAAGAGCTTGGAATTAACAGGGTAAGTGCTAGGGGTCCCTAGTTTGAAGTTGAACACAGATTTTTAAACTACTTTATGTGTGTGAATGTTTTGCCTGCATATGTGTATATGTACTAGAGGATGGCACTGGATCCCTGAAACTAGAGTTATGAATGTTTTGAGCTACCATGTAGATGGGATCTTCTGCAAGAAAACAGTTTCTCTAATCTGCTGAAACATATTTCTAGCTTAAGAATTAATGATTTTTGAATTTGAGATGTTCAACTAGTGAAGTTTACAGAAAAGTGTAAAACCTAGAAAAAACTCCCAGATCCAAAACACTTTGATCCCAAGACCAGACAAAGGATACTTAACCTTTAATAACTTTTTATTTCTGTAAGGTTGGCAGTAATATTTCTTCTTTATTCCTGAGTTTAGTGATTGACTTTTCTTGGAAGTTAAAGGTTTATCAGTTTCATTGACCTTTTCAAAGACCCAAATGTTCTATTACATTTTAATTTGGGGGGTGGGTGGGGTGCTCATGTGAAGGTGAACAGAAGCTGCTTCTCTTCGGGGGATCAAGCTCAGGTTGTCAGACTTGGTAGCAGGCGCTCTTGCTCATCGTTGGTTCTGTGGTTTTGTGTTTTTTGGTTTTGTTTGTTTGTTTTGCTTGTTTTGAGATCTGCTCTCACTTTTTACCCCAAGTTGACCTTGAACTCAGATAGTTCTACCTCAGCCTCAGGAACACTGTGTGCCCTAATTATAGGAATATGCTGCTATGCTGGGACTGAGAACCAACTTTTTAAAAGAACATCAAGGTTTTATTGAGAAATAAAGTAATAGTTCTTAGCAGCAGGGAGTAGTCCCCCACATGCTCCAAGAACCTTTTGATAAAGATTTTTCTCATTTAAGATTTTTTTTCATGCTCTCAATCTGTTATTCCTTCTAGTGCTTCAAAGCAACTATATTTTCCCTTCTCCCATCCCCCTCCACTTCTTCCCTCCCCCATCCTCCTTCCTCTTTCCCCCTCCACTTCTTTTCATTCTCCTTCCCCTTCTACTTCTTCTCATCCCCTCCCCCTTCTATCTTCCATCCCCTTCCCCCTCCACTTCTTCCCAGCCTCCTTCCCCCTCCACTATCTCCCATCCCCTTTCCCCTCCGCTATCTCCCATCCCCTTCCCCCTCTACTTTCTCCCAACTCCCTTTCCCCTCCACTTTCTCCCAACCCTCTTCCCCCTCCACCTTCTCTGTTTCCCTTTCCCCTCCACTTTCTCCCTTTCCCCTTCCTCTTCTACTTTCTTACCTGTCTTTTACCTTCCTTTCCCCTCTCCCCTCCCAACAGGTTCTCAGGTCTTCTTCCAGCTATATCCTTTATTATTGTAACTTGAACACTCAACCTTCCAACTTTATTTTCCTATGTTCCAAAGCCTCTTTTGAGTTTTGTCTAAGAAGGGTTTTAATTTGATGGATACAGACTCCATAATGACACTAAGATAGCCACCATCTTGTGTTCAAAGTTTGCTGTCATCTGTCCGTCCTTCTCTCTCCTCATCCTCCCCCCACTGCCTGCGTCTCAGCTCTCCACTGTTGTAACTGCCGTGATTGCTGTGGACTTTCCCTCTCTTGTGCCAAGGCAGGGGAGATCTTCCTTTCACAGCTAGCTTTAGGATACACAGCCTCTTGAGTGATAGGACTGCCCTCTGTGGTCTACGTGTGAAGCTCTGGCCAGCAGAATCCCAGTCTTTGTGGGGTTTTTTTTTTGTTTGTTTGTTCCCATTTTATCTAACTTCTTGGCTTTGTGAATTTAAATTTGTGGCAGATTTGGATGGATTTCTTCAAAACGGATTTTTCTCCCTTTTTCCTGGGTCTGTCAGGGATCTTAATTTTATGCTGTCTGCCACTTAAGATATCTTCTCCTTTCACTCTTGTCCTGTTTACTTCATCCTTTCTCTTTCATTTCGGTCATTTCACTTTTTGTGAACCTTTTCTTACTGTCTTCTCTGAGTGCTGAGTTTGCTGTTCTTCTTCTCCAGTGTCTCATTATAAACATGCTTTTACATTGTATTTTTCCATTTGACTTAGATATTTTATGATGTCACCATAGCATGTTTACACTGTATCTTCTTGAACTTAGAAACCTTTTAGGAAAATTGTTTAATGCCCCTGTGCACTAACTCTACCACCTGTATTGTTTCCAAATATATTGGTTTTGACTGTTTTTTCTAGTTTAGCGTAATGTTTGTGTGCTTCTTTTGAATGTCTGGTAACTTTTTATTAAATGCCAGCTATTTTGTGTATTATGGAAGACAGAATTCATTTGAATGCATAGCCTGTAAATGTTCCTCAGCTTCATTCTGTTTTGTTTTTCAAGACAGGGTCTCCCTCTAAAGGCCTGACTGTCCTGGAACTCACTCTGTAGACCAGGTTACCTACCCCTGCCTCCTGTGAACTGGGAATAAAACTGTCCCACTAGTCCCTGCTCAGCTTTATTGTGAACCAACTGTTGCTTGTTAATAGTTGGATCTTGAGCTCTGTTTTAAAGTTTTCTTATGTGGGACCGTACTTTGCAACCTAGGGAAGATAAGTTTGCTATACTGTTGAGCAATACGCTTCTGTGCTCTTCCTACCCTGTGGACTTCAGTTATTGCCTAGTGCAGCTCATGAGGCCGTGATGCCTGGCTAACCTAGTGCGAGCCCCTGAGTTGTTCCTTCTGTTCCTCCTTGCTCAGCCTCGGGTTGCCTCCCAGCACCCATTCTGCTTGAAGTGACTCCTGCACACTGACTCTGGAGACAGTGGCTGTCTTTCTGTGTGGCTCCTTCCTCTTCTGCCCCCCTTTCATTCTTAATTTGCTTGGCCCTGAGAATTGACAGTTGCTTTACCCTCCAGTAACTTTGTCCTGAATTCAGGCTTCTGAGTTCTGGCTGGTTTCTGCTAGACTTTTTGTTGCTATGTAAAACTACTTAACAGAAATAACTCAGGAAAGGAGTTGCTTATTTTGACTTACAGCTTTTAGTTCATGGTTCCTGAACCCTGAGGCTTTGGGTCTGAAACACATGCTGTGTCTTTGTCAGTGGATAGAGCAATAGAGATGGCTGGCTACCTGAGAAGCAGGAGTATCTGCAGGGGCGGTCTGTCTGTCTGTCTGTCTGTCTGTCTTTCCTTCTTTCTTTCTTTCTTTCTTTCTTTCTTGTAACAAAACAAGAACATTTTATTGTTTCAAATAAATACAAGCTTGTACTTGAGCTGAGCAATACGTTTAAAAAAGAAAATAATTGAAGAGTACACATGGACAGAC